>NC_133062.1:1740000-2030000 GCF_048771995.1 Taeniopygia guttata
ACGGGGAGGAAATTCCGGAATTTTCCATGGGAAGGAAACTCTGGCAATTTCCACGGGGAGGAAATTCCAGAATTTTCCATGGGAGGAAATTCTGGCAATTTCCACGGGGAGGAAATTCCAGAATTTTCCATGGGAACGAAACTCTGGCAATTTCCACGGGGAGGAAATTCCAGAATTTTCCATGGGAACGAAACTCTGGCAATTTCCACGGGGAGGAAATTCCAGAATTTTCCATGGGAAGGAAATTCTGGACATTTCCCTGGGAAGGAAATTCTGGTAATTTCCATGGAAACGAAACTCTGGCAATTTCCACGGGGAGGAAATTCCAGAATTTTCCATGGGAAGGAAACTCTGGCAATTTCCACGGGGAGGAAATTCCAGAATTTTCCACGAGAAGGAAATCCAGAAGTTTCCATGGGAAGGAAACTCTGGCAATTTCCACGGGGAGGAAATTCCAGAATTTTCCATGGGAAGGAAACTCTGGCAATTTCCACAGGAAGGAAATTCCAGAATTTTCCATGGGAAGGAAACTCTGGCAATTTCCACGGGGAGGAAATTCCAGAATTTTCCATGGGAAATAAATTCTGGCAATTTCCACAGGAAGGAAATTCCAGAATTTTCCATGGGAAGGAAACTCTGGCAATTTCCACAGGAAGGAAATTCCAGAATTTTCCATGGGGAGGAAACTCTGGCAATTTCCACGGGGAGGAAATTCCAGAATTTTCCATGGGAAGGAAACTCTGGCAATTTCCACGGGAAGGAAATTCCAGAATTTTCCATGGGAAGGAAACTCTGGCAATTTCCACGGGGAGGAAATTCCAGAATTTTCCATGGGAAGGAAACTCTGGCAATTTCCACAGGAAGGAAATTCTGGACATTTCTCCAGGAAGGAAATTCTGGACATTTCCACAGGAAGGAAATTCTGGACATTTCTCCAGGAAGGAAATTCCAGAATTTTCCATGGGACGGAAATTCTGGTAATTTCCACGGGGAGGAAATTCTAGATATTTCCACAGGAAGGAAATTCTGGACATTTCCATGGGAAGGAAATTCCAGAATTTTCCACGAGAAGGAAATCCAGAAGTTTCCATGGGAAGGAAACTCTGGCAATTTCCACGGGGAGGAAATTCCAGAATTTTCCATGGGAAGGAAACTCTGGCAATTTCCACAGGAAGGAAATTCCAGAATTTTCCATGGGAAGGAAACTCTGGCAATTTCCACGGGGAGGAAATTCCAGAATTGTCCATGGGAAGGAAACTCTGGCAATTTCCTCGGAAAGGAAATTCTGGCCATTTCCATGGGAAGGAAATTCTGGCAATATCCACAGGGAGGAAATTCCAGAATTTTCCATGGGAAGGAAACTCTGGCAATATCCACAGGAAGGAAATTCCAGAATTTTCCATGGGAACGAAACTCTGGCAATTTCCACGGGAAGGAAATTCCAGAATTTTCCATGGGAAGGAAACTGGCAATTTCCATGGGAAGGAAATTCTGGACATTTCCATGGGAAGGAAACTCTGGCAATTTCCACAGGAATGAAATTCCAGAATTTTCCATGGGAAGGAAATTCTGGCAATTTCCACAGGAAGGAAATTCTGGACATTTCACCAGGAAGGAAATTCTGGCAATTTCCATGGGGGGGGAAATTCCAGAATTTTCCATAGGAGGAAATTCCAGAATTTTCCATGGAAACGAAACTATGGCAATTTCCACAGGGAGGAAATTCTAGAATTGTCCATGGGAAGGAAACTCTGGCAATATCCACGGGGAGGAAATTCCAGAATTTTCCAGGGGAAGGAAACTCTGGGAATTTCCACGGGGAGGAAATTCCAGAATTTTCCATGGGAAGGAAGTTCTCCTGGCTGTCCCTGAGCCCAGATCTCCTCTGTCCCACAGCTCTTCGCTCCCTTCGAGCTCATCCGGTACGACGTGGAGAAGGAGCGGCCGGTGCGCGACGAGCGGGGCCTCTGCATCCCCACCAAACCTGGTGAGCTCCATCCTCGCCGTGGTCTTCTCGGGGCGTGGAGATGCACCAAAACCACCCTGACCTCTGGAAGCCACCAGGAACCCCTGGGAGAAACCAAGGCAGGAGGTTGAACCAACCATCCTCTTCCTCCCCGAAGGTGAGACGGGGCTGCTGGTGATAAAGATCACCAAGAACACCCCGTTCCACGGCTACGCCGGCGACTCGCAGAAGACCGAGAAGAAGATCCTGAGGGACGTCCTGGCCAAAGGCGACGCCTTCTTCAACAGCGGCGACCTCCTCATGATGGACAGCGAGAAGTTCATCTACTTCCAGGACCGCGTCGGGGACACCTTCCGGTAACCGCGCGCGTCCGAGCGGTCGGGACCGGCCCTGACCCACCACTCACGGCGCCGTCGCTTCTCCTCCCCAGCTGGAAAGGGGAGAACGTGGCCACGACGGAGGTGGAGGCCACGCTGGGCTTGGTGAGCTTCATCCAGGAGGTCAACGTCTACGGCGTGGCCGTGCCGGGTGAGTCCCACCAAAACCCACCTCTGGGGGTGCTCGAGGCGGGTGACGCGTCCCCAGCAGGTCTGAGCCACCACCAAGAAGGTTCAAAAGGGACTTTTAACATCCAGCGTTTCTTTGAGACCTCCAGAGAGGTCCAAGGATGTCCCAGAAAAGCGAGAACGGAACTTGGTTGCCCAAAGCGAGTGTCAGGCGCTGGGTTGGCTCCATGTGGCCACAAAAGAGACAAAAACAGGGAAAGTTCACCCAAAACGAGCACCCGGCATCGTTCTGGCCACGTGGTGCACCTCCATGGTGCCAAAACCGGGACAGACCCACCAAAACGCGTTTGGCCACCCCCACCCCAGTAGCTCAGAGGGCCTCAAGAAGACCCCAGGGAGATGTGGTGGCCCCAGGTGACCCCGGTGACGTTGGCAGGGTGCGAGGGCCGCTGTGGCATGGCCGCCGTGCGCCTCAAGGACGGGGCCACCTTCGACGGTGACGAACTCTACGCCTTCACCGAGGACACGCTGCCCCCCTACGCCGCGCCCCGCTTCGTCCGGATCCAGGTCAGGGGCTCCAGGGGGGCTTCGGGTGGTGGGGTTGGTCTTGGGGTGGGGGTGGTCCACCACTGGAATGACCAATCACGGCCCGGTGGAGATGTGGAATGGTTTGGGTTGGAGAAGACTTTAAGGGTCATCCAGTTTTGGTCATGGTCAGGTGGAATCATGGAATGGTTTGGGTTGGAGAAGACTTTAGAGCTCATCCAGTCATGGTCGTGGTTGTGTGGAATCATGGAATTGTGTGGGTTGGAGAAGACTTCAGAGCTCATCCAGGTCCATCAAGGCCAGGTGGAATCATGGAATGGTTTGGGTTGGAAAAGACTTCAGAGCTCCTCCAGGTCCATCACGGCAGGATGGAACCATGGAACGGTTTGGGTTGGAGAAGACTTTAAGGGTCATCCAGTCCCGGTCATGGTCAGGTGGAATCGTGGAATGGTTTGGGTTGGAGAAGACTTTAGAGCTCATCCAGTCATGGTCATGGTTGTGTGGAATCATGGAATTGTGTGGGTTGGAGAAGACTTCAGAGTTCATCCAGGTCCATCAAGGCAGGGTGGAATCATGGAATGGTTTGGGTTGGAAGAGACATTGGAGCTGATCCAGTTCCATCATGGTCGGGTGGAATCATGGAATGGTTTGGGTTGGAGAAGACTTTAAGGGTCATCCAGTTTTGGCCATGGTCAGGTGGAATCGTGGGATGGTTTGGGTTGGAGAAGACTTTAGAGCTCATCCAGTCATGGTCGTGGTTGTGTGGAATCATGGAATTGTGTGGGTTGGAGAAGACTTCAGAGCTCATCCAGGTCCATCACGGCAGGGTGGAATCACGGAATGGTTTGGGTTGGAGAAGACTTTAAGGGTCATCCAGTTTGGTCATGGCAGGACGGAACCATGGAATGGTTTGGGTTGGAAGAGACATTGGAGCTGATCCAGCTCCATCATGGTCAGGTGGAATCATGGAGTGGTTTGGGTTGCAGAAGAATTCAGAGCTCCTCCAGTCCCAGTCATGGTCAGGTGGAATCATGGAATGGTTTGGGTTGGAAGAGGTGTTAGAGCTCATCCAGTTCCATCACAGCAGGGTGGAATCATGGAGTGGTTTGGGTTGGAGAAGACTTTCGAGTTCATCCAGTCCCAGTCATGGCAGGATGGAACCATGAAACGGTTTGGGTTGGAGAAGACTTTAAGGGTCATCCAGTTTGGTCATGGCAGAACGGAATCATGGAATGGTTTGGGCTGGAGAAGACTTCAGAGCTCCTCCAGTGCCAATCCCACCATTGGTGTCCCCCTGGTTTCCCATGGTGGCATCGCTCACCCCGGGGTTCCCTGGTGACAGCGTGGGGGTCACCCCGCGGTCGGTGGCACCGTCTGCCCATTCCTGGTGACGGTCGCTCGGTGCCAACACCGGGGTCGCCCTGTGCCGGTGACGGCGCCGTGCCGATGGCGGAGTCGCGGTTCCTCCCTTTGCCATGACAGTGGTGGTCACCCTGTGCCTGTGGGGGTCACCCTGTGCCCACGGGGGTCACCCTGTGCCAATGGGGGTCACCCTGTGCCCACGGGGGTCACCCTGTGCCCATGGGGGTCACCCTGTGCCAATGAGGGTCATCCTGTGCCAATGAGGGTCACCCTGTGCCAATGGGGGTCACCCTGTGCCAATGAGGGTCACCCTGTGCCAAGGGGGGTCACCCTGTGCCAATGGGGGTCACCCTGTGCCAAGGGGGGTCACCCTGTGCCTGTGGGGGCCACCCTGTGCCAATGGGGGTCACCCTGTGCCAACGGGGGTCACCCTGTGCCCATGGGGGTCACCCTGTGCCAATGGGGGTCACCCTGTGCCAATGGTGGTCACTTTGGGCCAATGGAGGTCACCTGGTGCCAGTGGTGGTCACTTTGGGCCAATGGGGGTCACCTGGCGCCAACGGGCATCACCCCATGCCAAAGTCACCCCCACATCCTCTGATTCCGACGGTTTCCCAATGCCATCCCGATGGTTTCCCGGTGGTTTCCCAACACCATCCTGGTGGTTTCCTGACACCATCTCGGTGGTTTCCCGGTGGTTTCCCGGTGGTTTCCCGGTGGTTTCCCAATACCATCCCGGTGGTTTCCCAGTGGTTTCCCAATGCCATCTCGGCGGTTTCCCGGTGGTTTCCCGGCGGTTTCCCGTTGGTTTCCCGGCGGTTTCCCGGCGGTTTCCCGGCGGTTTCCCGGTGGTTTCCCAACACCATCCTGGTGGTTTCCTGACACCATCTCGGTGGTTTCCTGGTGGTTTCCCAACACCATCTCGGTGGTTTCCTGGTGGTTTCCCGTCGGTTTCCCAGTGGTTTCCTGGTGGTTTCCCGGCGGTTTCCCGGTGGTTTCCCAATGCCGTCCCGGTGGTTTCCTGACGCTGTCCCAGCGGTTTCCCGGTGGTTTCCCAACACCGTCCGGGCAGTTTCCTGACACCATCTCAGCGGTTTCCCAGTGGTTTCCCGGCGGTTTCCCAACACCATCCTGGTGGTTTCCCGATGGTTTTCCGGTGGTTTCCCAACACCGTCCGGGCGGTTTCCCGTCGGTTTCCCGGTGGTTTCCCGGTGGTTTCCCAACGCCGTCCCGTTGGTTTCCCGGTGGTTTCCCGGCGGTTTCCCGGCGGTTTCCCGGTGGTTTCCCAACAGCATCCTGGTGGTTTCCTGACACCATCTCGGCAGTTTCCCAGCGGTTTCCTGGTGGTTTCCCGGTGGTTTCCCGGTGGTTTCCCGGCGATTTCCCAACACCGTCCCGGTGGTTTCCTGGTGGTTTCCCGGTGGTTTCCCAACACCATCCTGGTGGTTTCCTGACACCATCTCAGTGGTTTCCCAGTGGTTTTCCGGTGGTTTCCCAACACCATCTCGGCAGTTTCCCGGTGGTTTCCTGGTGGTTTTCCGGTGGTTTCCCGATGCCGTCCGGGCAATCTCCTGATGCCGTCCCAGCGGTTTCCCGACAATTTCCCAACACCATCCTGGTGGTTTCCTGACACCATCTCGGCGGCTTCCTGGCGGTTTCCCGGTGGTTTCCCAATGCCGTCCCGGTGGTTTCCTGGTTGTTTCCCGACACCATCCCAGTGGTTTCCCGGTGGTTTCCCAACACCATCCTGGTGGTTTCCTGACACCATCCCGGTGGTTTCCCGGTGGTTTCCCGGTGGTTTCCCGGTGGTTTCCCGGTGGTTTCCTGGTGGTTTCCCAATGCCGTCCCGGCGGTTTCCTGATGATTTCCTGACACCGTCCCGGTGGTTTCCCGTCGGTTTCCCGGTGGTTTCCCAACACTGTTTCCCGGCGGTTTCCCGGTGGTTTCCCGGTGGTTTCCCAATGCCATCCCGGCGGTTTCCCGGTGGCTTCCTGGTGGTTTTCCGGTGGTTTTCCGGTGGTTTCCCAACACCATCTCGGCGGTTTCCCGGTGGTTTCCTGACGCCGTCCCGGCGATTTCCCAATGCTGTCCTGGCGGTTTCCTGACACCATCCCGGTGGTTTCCCGGCGGTTTCCCGGTGGTTTCCCAACACCATTTCCCGGTGGTTTCCTGGTGGTTTCCCGACGCCATCCGGGCGATCTCCTGATGCCGTCCTGGCGGTTTCCCGACAATTTCCCAACACCGTCCGGGTGGTTTCCTGACACCATCTCGGTGGTTTCCCGGTGGTTTCCCAATGCCGTTTCCCGGTGGTTCCCCGGTGCCATCCCGGTGGTTTCCCGTCGGTTTCCCAACACCGTGTCCCCTTCCCCAGGCCGCTCTGGAGACCACGGGCACCTTCAAGCAGTGCAAGACCAACCTGGTCAAGGAGGGCTTCGACCCCGGCCTGGTGCGGGACCGGCTCTTCTTCCGCGACGCCGCGCGCCGCTCCTACGTACCGCTGAGCGCCGCCACCTTCGCCGCCATCCGCGACATGCGGCTCGCGCTCTAATTAGCAGAGCCTAATTAGGGCTAATCAGCCCCTTGGTTGGTGTTGGTGTCAGGTGGAAATTAAATTCCTTTAATTCCCGTTTTTTGGCTGCCCGAGGATTTGGGGGATTTTTTGGGATTGTAGCGGCTCCGTGGTAGCCCCAGTGAGCAGAGGGCCCCGGGGTAATTAATTAAAACTAATTAGGGGCTAATCAGGCACTTCGGGGAGGTTTGGTGTCATTAACCTGAAATTAAACCTTTAATTCCCATTTTTTGGCTGCCCAAGGATTTGGGGGATTTGAGGATTTTTTGGGATTGTAGCGGCTCCGGGGTGGCCCCAGGGCACTGACGGCCTCAGGGTAATTAATGAAAGGTAATTAGGGGCTAATCAGGCATTTTGGTGTCATTAACCTGAAATTACACCTTTAATTTCCATTTTTTGGCTGCCCGAGGATTTGGGGGATTTTTTTGGGATTGTAGCGGCTCCGGGGTGGCCCCAGGGCACTGACAGCCTCAGGGTAATTAATGAAAGGTAATTAGGGGCTAATCAGGCATTTTGGTGTCATTAACCTGAAATTAAACCTTTAATTCCCATTTTTTGGCTGCCCAAGGATTTGTGGGATTTGAGGATTTTTTGGGATTGTAGCGGCTCTGTGGTAGCCCCAGCGAGCAGACGGCCCCGGAGTAATTAATTAAAACTAATTAGGAGCTAATCAGGCACTTCGGGGAGGTTTGGTGCTGGAAATTAAACCTTTAATTCCCATTTTTTGGCTGCCCAAGGATTTGGGGGATTTGAGGATTTTTTGGGATTGTAGCAGCTCCGTGGTAGCCCCAGCGAGCAGACAACCCCGGGGTAATTAATTAAAACTAATTAGGGGCTAATCAGGCATTTTGGGGAGGTTTGGTGCTGGAAATTAAACCTTTAATTCCCATTTTTTGGCTGCCCAAGGATTTGGGGGATTTGAGGATTTTTTGGGATTGTAGCGGCTCCGTGGTGGCCTCAGGGCACTGACGGCCTCAGGGTAATTAATGAAAGTTAATTAGGGGCTAATCAGGCATTTTGGTGTCATTAACCTGAAATTACACCTTTAATTCCCATTTTTTGGCTACCCGAGGATTTGGGGGATTTGAGGGGGTTTTTGGGGTTGGCTCCCCTTTTTTCCCCTCTGGGGGACGAAGGTTTTTTTGTCCTCGCTCGATTTTGGAGCCCCCAAAACCTCGTCCCGTTCCCACAAATCCCCGGGAATTCCATCCCAGCCCCCCAGGGAAGAATTCCTTCCCCATTTCCCAAAGAATTCCTCAAATTGGGAATTTCTCCCCGATTTCCCACCTCGTTTCCCAAAATGGGAACTTCTTCCCCATATCCCACTGAAATGTCCCCAATTTCCCACCTCATTCCCTAAATTCGGAATTTCCCCTCATTCCCCAAAGTGGGAATTTCTTCCCAATTTCCCACTGAAATCTCTCCAATTTCCCACCTCATTCATTAAACTGGGAATTTCCCATCTCATTCCCCAAACTGGGAATTTCCCCCCAATTTCCCACCTCATTCCCCAAACTGGGAATTACCCCCCAATTTCCCACCTCATTCCCTAAATATTTGGGAATTTTTTCCCCCAATTTCCCACCTCATTCCTTAAATATTTGGGAATTTTTCCCCCCCCCAGTTTCCCACCTGACTTTCCCCATTCTAGGAGTGACGATTCCTTCCTCTGAAATCCCAATTCCATTCCAGCCCCTCCCCGAACCTTTTTTCCCTAAACCTTCCCCTAAAAACCCCACAGATTCCCCCAAAAACCCCACAAATTTTCCCTAAAAACCCCAAATTTCCCCCACAAATTCCCCCTAGAAACCCCCATAAAATCCCCACAAATCCCCTCTAAAGACCCCACAAACCCCCACAAATCCCCCAGAAATCCCACAAAATTCCCCTACAAACCCCCACAAATTACCCTGAGAATTCCCCCAAAAACCCCCATAAAATCCCCACAAATTTCCCTTAGAAGCCCCCATTAAACCCCCAAGAATTTCCCCCACTAATTTCCCCTAGAATCCCCCACAAATTTCCCTGAGAATCCCCCACAAATTTCCCCTAGAAAGCCCCATAAAATCCCCACAAATTTCCCCCAGAAACTCCCACAAATTTCCCCTAGAAACCCCACAAATTCCCCCTAGAAACCCACCAAATCCCCAAAAATTTCCCCTGTAAACCCCCACAAATTTCCCCTAAAAACCCCAAATTCCCCCCACAAATTCCCCCTAGAAACCCCCATAAAATCCCCACAAATCCTCTCTAAAGACCCCACAAACCCCCATAAAAATCCCCCAGAAATCCCAAATTTCCCCCACAAACTCCCCCTAGAAACCCCCATAAAAATCCCCACAAATCCCCTCCAAAGACCCCACAAACCCCCATAAAAATCCCCCAGAAATCCCACAAAATTCCCCTACAAACCCCCACAAATTACCCTGAGAATTCCCCCAAGAAACCCCCATAAAATCCCCATAAATTTCCCTTAGAAGCCCCCATTAAACCCCCACAAATTTCCCCCACAAATTTCCCCCAGAAACCCCACAAATTTCCCTGAGAATCCCCTGCAAATTTCCCCTAGAAACCCACCAAATCCCCAAAAATTTCCCCTATAAACCCCCACAAATTTCCCCTATAAACCCCCACAAATTTCCCCTAAAAACCCCAAATTTCCCCCACAAACTCCACAAATTCCCCCTAGAAACCCCCATAAAATCCCCACAAATCCCCTCTAAAGACCCCACAAATCCCCAGGAAATCCCACAAAATTCCCCTACAAACCCCCATAAATTACCCTGAGAATTCCCCCTAGAAACCCCCATAAAATCCCCACAAATTTTCCCTACAAACCCCCATAAAATCCCCACAAATTCCCCCTCGAAACCCCCATAAAATCCCCACAAATTTCCCTTAGAAGCCCCCATTAAACCCCCACAAATTTCCCCCACTAATTTCCCCCATTAAACCCCCACAAATTTCCCCTAGAATCCCCCACAAATCCCCACAAATTTCCCTGAGAATCCCCCGCAAATTTCCCCTAGAAACCCCCATAAAATCCCCACAAATTTCCCCCAGAAACTCCCACAAATTTCCCCTATAAACCCCACAAATTTCCCTTAGAAACCCCATAAATTTCCCTTAGAAACTCCACAAATTCCCCCTAGAAACCCCAGAAATTCCCCCTAGAAACCCCACGAATTTCCCCCAGAAACTCCCACAAATTCCCCCTAGAAACCCCCATAAAACTCCCACAAATTTCCCCCAGAAACTCCCACAAATTTCCCTTATAAACCCCACAAATTTCCCCGAGAAACCCCAAAAATTTCCCTTAGAAACCCCACAAATTCCCCCTAGAAACCCACCAAATCCCCAAAAATTTCCCCTATAAACCCACACAAATTTCCCTTGGAAACTCCCACAAATTTCCCGTCTGGAGCTCCACCCGCTGCAGCTCCGCTGGCCCCTTGGAGCTCCTCCGTGGCTTGGAGCCCGCTCTCGTCTCTGGAGCTCCACCAGGTGCTCCTTGGAGCTCCTCCACAGCTCTGAACCCACTCTCCTCTCCCTCTGGAGCTCCGCTGGGCTCTTGGAGCTCCTCCGCATCTTGGAGCCTGCTCTCCTCTCCTCTCCCTCCGGAGCTCCACCAGCCACAGCTCCGCTGCCTCCTTGGAGCTCCTCCGCAGCTCCGAACCCACTCTCCTCTCCCTCTGGAGCTCCGCCAGGCACTCCTTGGAGCTCCTCCGCATCTCGCAGCCTGCTCTCCTCTCCTCTCCCTCCGGAGCTCCACCAGCCACAGCTCCGCTGCCTCCTTGGAGCTCCTCCGCAGTTCAGAGTCCCCTCTCCTCTCCCTCTGGAGCTCCACAGGGCTCTTGGAGCTCCTCCGCATCTTGGTGCCTGCTCTCCTCTCCCTGTGGAGCTCCACAAACCACAGCTCCACTGCCCCCTTGGAGCTCCTCTGCAGCTCAGAGTCCCCTCTCCTCTCCCTCTGGAGCTCCGCTGGGCTCTTGGAGCTCCTCCGCATCTCAGAGCCTGCTCTCCTCTCTGGAGCTCCACCAGGTGCTCCTTGGAGCTCCGCGACTCCAAGTCTCCTCTCCTCTCCCTCTGGAGCTCCACAAACCACAGCTCCGCTGCCTCCTTGGAGCTCCTCCGCAACTCAGAGTCCCCTCTCCTCTCCCTCCGGAGCTCCACCAGCCGCAGCCACGGGGCGAACTCCTTTATTTACAAACCTCCGCGCCACCTCGGAGCTCCTCCAGCTCCTCACTGCCCTCCAGCCTCCGCGCACGGCTGCGGGCGCTCCTTGGAGCTCCTCCGCTGTTCGACGCCCGCTCTCCTCTCCTTGTGGAGCTCCGCCGGGCGCTCCTTGGAGCTCCTCCGCGGCTCGAGGGCGGCTCTGCGCTCCCTCTGCAGCTCGGCCAGGCGCAGCCGCAGGCGCTGCTCGCGGCGTTTGACGGCCTGGAGCTGCCGCTGGGCCTTGTCCAGCGCGTCCAGCGCGGCCTCGGCGCGGCGCTTCCAGAGCAGCGCGCTGCCCACCTGGTAGCTGTGCTCGCTCTGGATGTAGGAGCCCGCCCGCGGCGGCAGCCGCAGCATGAACAGCGACGGTGACGGCGGTCCCGGGGGTCCCGGGGGTCCCGGGGGTCCCTCGGGCAGGGCCGGGGCGCCGGCGGTCACCTCCTCGCCCGTGGCCACCAGGAGGGGCTCGGGGATGGAGCCCGAGGGGCCGGGCAGGGCCGGGACGCCGCCGTGGTCGCCGGCCGGGGGTGGGCCGGGGTCCCGCGAGTCCCGCGGGAAGCACGAGACGTCCGAGGGCAGCGGGGGCGGGCGGGGGTCCCGTCTGTGGGGGAGGGATGGGGGAGAGGGTCAGCCCGGAGAGACCCCAAAGAGTCCCGGTGAGACCCCCAAAACACCCCCGGTGAGACCCCCAAAACAACCCTGGAGAGACCCCCAAAACAGTCCCGGAGAGACCCCCAAAACACCCCCGGAGAGACTCCCAGAGAGACCCTAAAACACCCCCGGTGAGACCCCCAAAACACCCCCGGAGAGACTCCCAAAACACCCCCAGTGAGACCCCCAAAACATACCTGGAGAGACCCCCGGAGAGACCCTAAAACACCCCTGGTGAGACCCCCCAAAACACACCCAGAGAGACCCCCAAAACACCCCAGAGAGACCCCCAAAACAGCCCTGGAGAGACCCCAAAAACAGCCCCAGAGAGACCCCCAGAACAGCCCTGGAGAGACCCACAGAGAGACCCCCAAAACAGTCCCGGAGAGACCCCCAAAACAGCCCCGGAGAGACCCCCAAAACACCCCCGGTGAGACCCCCAAAACAGCCCCAGAGAGACCCCCAAAACAGCCCTGGAGAGACCCCCAAAACACCCTCAGAGAGACCCCCAAACAGCCCTGGAGAGACCCCCAAAACAGTCCCAGAGAGACCCCTGGAGAGACTCCCAGAGAGACCCTAAAACACCCCAAGTGAGACCCCCAAAACAGCCCCGGAGAGACCCCCAGAGAGACCCCCAAAATAGCCCTGGAGAGACCCTAAAACACCCCAGTGGGACCCCCAAAACAGCCCCGGAGAGACCCCCAGAGAGACCCCTAAAACACCCCAGTGAGACCCCCAAAACAGCCCTGGAGAGACCCCCGGAGAGATCCCCAAAACACCCCCGGTGAGACCCCCAAAACAGCCCTGGAGAGACCCCCAAAACAGCCCTGGAGAGACCCCCAAAACACCCCAGTGAGACCCCCAAAACACCCCAGTGAGACCTCCAAAACACCCCCGGAGAGACCCCCAAAACAGCCCCGGAGAGACCCCCAAAAGAGCCCTGGAGAGACCCCCAGAGAGACCCCCAAAACACCCTCAGAGAGACCCCCAAACAGTCCCGGAGAGACCCCCAAACAACCCTGGAGAGACCCCCAAAACAGCCCCGGAGAAACCCCCGGAGAGACCCCCAGAGAGACCCCAAAACAGCCCCGGAGAGACCCCCAAAACAGCCCCGGAGAGACGCCAAAACAGCCCCGGAGAGACCCCCAAAACAGCCCTGGAGAGACCCCAAAAACAGCCCCAGAGAGACCCCCAGAACAGCCCTGGAGAGACCCACAGAGAGACCCCCAAAACAGCTCCGGAGAGACCCCCAAAACACCCCCGGAGAGACCCCAAAACAGCCCCGGAAAGACCCCCAGAGAGACCCCCAAAACACCCCTGGTGAGACCCCCAAAACAGCCCCAGAGAGACCCCCGGAGAGACCCCCAAAACAGCCCTGTAGAGACCCCCAGAGAGACCTCCGGAGAGACCCTAAAACACCCCCGGTGAGACCCCCAAACAGCCCCGGAGAGACCCCCAAAACAGCCCTGGAGAGACCCCCAGAGAGACCCCCAAAACAGCCCTGGAGAGACCCCCAAAACACCCCAGGTCCAGAAGGGATCTGGAGGGGGGGGTCCAGCACAGATTTTGGGGGTCCAAGAGAGATTTTGGGGGTCCAGCAGGGAATTGGGGGGTCCAGGGAAAATTGGGGGGTCTGGGGGTCCCACCAGGGAAGGGGGAAGGCTCTGGCTGTACTGGGATGAACTGGGGGGGTCTTGAGCCCCCCCAAATATCCCCCGGGCCCCCCAAAACCCCCCCCGGACCCCAAAAATCCCCTCCAGCCCCTGAAAATCCCCCCCGAGCTTCCCCAAATCCCCCCCAGGACCCCCCCAAATCCCCTCCAGCCCCCCCAAATCACCCCAAGCCCCCCTAAATCCCCCTGGGGCCCCCGAATCCCCTCCGAGCCCCCCCAAATATCCCCCGGGCCCCCCAAAACCCCTCCAGCCCCCCCCAAATCCCCCCTGAGCTTCCCCCAAATTCTGCCCAAGTCCCCCCAAATTCCCCACCAGGACCCCCCAAATTCCCCCAAATCCCCCTGGGACCCCCCACATCCCCCTGGGACCCCCCAAAACCCCCCCAGGACCCCCCAAATCCCTCCCAGGACCCCCCAAATCCCTTCCAGGACCCCCCAAATCCCCCCCCGGGACCCCTCAAACCCCCCAAATCCCCCCGGCCCCCCAAATCCCCTCTGAGCCCCCCCAAATCCCCCCCCCAGGACCCCCCAAATCCCCCCCAAATCCCCCCAGGACCCCCCAAATCCCCCCCGAGCCCCCCCAAATCCCCTCAAACCCCCCAAATCTCCCCCAGGATCCCCCAAATCCCCCCCAAATCCCCCCAGGACCCCCCGAAATCCCCCCCAGGACCCCCCCAAATCCCCCGCAAACCCCCCAAATCCCCCCAGGGCCCCCCCAAATCCCCTCTGAGCCCCCCCAAATCCCCCTAGGACCCCCCAAATCCCCCCCAGGACCCTTCAAATCCCCCCCGGGACCCCCCAAACCCCCCCCAGGACCCCCCCCCGCTCCCCCAAATCCGCCCCATATCCCCCCAGGACCCCCCAAATACCCCAGGACCCCCCAAACCCCCCCAGGACCCCCCAAATCCCCCCGGGACCCCCCAAATCCCTCCCAGGACCCCCCAAATCCCCCCAGGACCCCCCAAATCCCCCTGGGACCCCCCAAATTCCCTCAGGACCCCCCCAAATCCCCCCCAGGACCCCCCAAATCCCCCCCAGGACCCCCCAAATCCCCCCTAGGACTGCCCAAACCCCCCCAAATCCCCCCAAACCCCCCCGGGACCCCCCAAATCCCCCCCAGGACCCCCCAAATCCCCTCAGGACCCCCCAAATCTCCCCCAAATCTCCCCCAAATCCCCCCCTGGGACCCCTCAAACCCCCCAAATCCCCTCAGGACCCCCCAAATCCCCCCCAGGACCCCCCCAAATCCCCTCTGAGCCCCCCCAAATCCCCCCCAGGACCCCCCAACCCCCCCCAGGACCCCCCAAACCCCCTCAGGACTCCCCCAAATCCCCCCCAGGACCCCCCAAATCCCCCCGGGACACCCCTAAATCCCTTCCAAATCACCCCCAGGACCCCCCAAATCCCCCCCAGATCCCCCCCAGGACCCCCCAAATCCCTCCCAGGACCCCCCAAATCTCCCCCCTGAGCCCCGCAAAGCACCCCAAGCCCCCCAGAACCCCCCCAAATCCCCCTGGGACACCCCCAAATCCCCCCCAAATCCCCCCAGGACCCCCCAAATCCCCCCCAAACCCCCCCAGGACCCCCCAAATCCCCTCAGGACCCCCCAAATCCCCCCGCCCCCCATCCCGGCTCACCTCCACCTGCGGGCGCCCCTCTGCGTTTTTGGGGGGTCCCGGGCCGGGGGGTTCCGGGGCCGGGGGGTCCGGGGGGGGTCGGGGGCGAAGACGGTGGGGACAGCGCCCTCCTTCAGCCGGTGGTACCCACTGGGGACCCCGAAACGGGGGGGGAGACGAGTCAGGGGGGACCCCAAAACCGGGGGGGGGGGGGAGCCCCAAAACCGGGGGGAGACCCAAAACCGGGGGGACCCCAAAAAAGGGCGGGGGGGGGGACCCCAACCAAGTGGGGGAGACCCCAAAACCGGGGGGAGGGAGACCAAACAGGGGGGGACCCCAAAACCGGGGGGAGCCCGAATAAGCGGGGGAACAAACCGGGGGGGGGAGCCCCAAAACCGGGGGGACCCCAAACCATGAAACCATGGGGGGACCCAAAACAGGGGGGGGACCCCAAAACCGGGGGAGACCCAAAACTGGCGGGGGATTCAAATCAGGGTGGGGGAGGGACCCCAAAAAAGGGGGGAGCCCAAATAGGGGGGGACCCCAACACTTGAGGGGACCCCAAAACCGGGGGGACCCCAAAAAACCGAGGAGGAGACCCCAAAACCAGGTGGGGGGGGACCCCAAAACTGGGGGGGGGGACCCCAAAACCAGGTGAGACCCCAACACTTGAAGGGACCCCAAAACCGGGGAGACCCCAAAACCAGGGGGGAGCCAAAGCCTGGGGAGCACCTGGAATACCGGGGGGGTCCCTCCCCTGCAGCCCCCCAAACTCACCTGAGCACCCCAAATTCACCTGGAGCCCCCCAAATCACACCTGCACACACCTGCACACACCTGTAACACACCTGTAACACACCTGCACACACCTGCACACACCTGTAACACACCTGTAACACACCTGTAACACACCTGTGCATACACACACACATGTAACACACATGTAACACACCTGTAACACCCCTGTAACACACCCGCACACACCTGCACACACCTGCACACACCTGTAACACACCTGTAACACACCTGTAACACACATGTAACACACCTGTAACACACGTGTAACACATGTAACACACCTGTAACACACCTGCACACACCTGTAACACACCTGTAGCACACGTGTACCACACCTGTAACACACCTGCACACACCTGTAACACACCTGTAACACACCTGTAACACACCTGTAACACACCTGTAACACACCTGCACACACCTGTAACACATGTAACACACCTGTAACACACCTGTGACACATGTAACACACCTGTAACACACCTGCACACACCTGTAACACACCTGTAACACATGTAACACACCTGTAACACACCTGCACACACCTGTAACACACCTGTAACACACCTGCACACACCTGTAACACACCTGTAACACACCTGTAACACACCTGCACACACCTGTAACACACCTGTAACACACGTGTAACACACCTGTAACACACCTGTGACACACCTGTAACACACCTGTAACACACGTGTAACACACCTGTAACGCACCTGTAACACATGTAACACACATGTAACACACGTAACACACATGTAACACGCCTGTAACACACCTGTAACACACCTGTGACACACCTGTAACACACGTGTAACACACCTGTAACACACCTGTAACACACCTGTAACACACCTGTAACACACCCGCACACACATGTAACACACGTGTAACACACCTGTAACACATGTAACACATGTAACACACGTGTAACACACGTGTAACACACCTGTAACACACCTGTAACACACCTGCACACACCTGCACACACCTGCACACACCTGTAACACACCTGTAACACACCTGTAACACATGTAACACACATGTAACACATGTAACACACATGTAACACACATGTAACACCTGTAACACATGTAACACACCTGTAACACACCTGCACACACCTGTGACACACCTGCACACACCTGTAACACACCTGTAACACACCTGCACACACCTGTAACACACCTGTAACACACCTGTAACACACCTGTAACCCACCTGTAACCCACCTGTAACACACCTGCACACACCTGTAACACACCTGTAACCCACCTGTAACCCACCTGTAACACACCTGCACACACCTGTAACACACCTGTAACACACCTGCACACACCTGTAACACACCTGTAACACACCTGCACACACCTGTAACACACCTGTAACACACCTGTAACACATGTAACACACCTGTAACACACCTGTAACACATGTAACACACCTGTAACACACCTGTAACACACCTGTAACACACCTGTAACACACCTGCACACACCTGTAACACACCTGTAACACACCTGCACACACCTGTAACACACCTGCACACACCTGCACACACCTGTAACACACCTGTAACACACCTGTAACACACGTGTAACACACCTGTAACACACCTGTAACACGTGTAACACACCTGTAACACACCTGTAACACACCTGTAACACACCTGCACACAGCTGCACACACCTGTAACACATGTAACACACCTGTAACACACCTGTAACACACCTGTGACACACCTGTAACACACCTGCACACACCTGTAACACACGTGTAACACACCTGTGACACACCTGTAACACATGTGTAACACACCTGTAACACACCTGCACACACCTGTAACACACCTGCACACACCTGTAACACACCTGTAACACACCTGTAACACACATGTAACACACCTGTGACACACCTGTAACACACCTGTAACACACCTGCACACACCTGTAACACACCTGTAACACACCTGTAACACACCTGTAACACACCTGTAACACACCTGTGACACACCTGTAACACACCTGTAACACACCTGTAACACACCTGTAACACACCTGTAACACACCTGCACACACCTGTAACACACCTGTAACACACCTGTAACACACCTGTAACACCTGTAACACACCTGTAACACACCTGTGCACACACACACACCTGTAACACACCTGTACACACCTGTAACACACCTGTAACACACCTGTAACACACCTGTAACACACCTGTAACACACCTGTAACACACCTGTAACACATGTAACAGACATGTAACACATGTAACACACATGTAACACATGTAAAACACATGTAACACACCCGCACACACCTGTAACACACCTGTAACACACCTGTAACACACCTGTAACACACATGTAACACACCTGCACACACGTGTAACACACCTGCACACACCTGTAACACACCTGTAACACACCTGTACACACCTGTAACACACCTGCACACACGTGTAACACACCTGCACACACCTGTAACACACCTGTAACACACCTGTAACACATGTAACACACCTGTAACACACATGTAACACATGTAACACACCTGTAACACACCCGCACACACCTGTAACACATGTAACACACCTGTAACACACCTGTAACACACCTGTACACACCTGTAACACACCTGTAACACACCTGTAACACACCTGCACACACCTGTAACACACCTGTAACACACCTGTAACACACCTGCACACACCTGTAACACACCTGTAACACACCTGTAACACACCTGTAACACCTGTAACACACCTGTAACACACCCGCACACACATGTAACACACGTGTAACACACGTGTACCACACGTGTCCCCACCTGCAGCCCAGCAGCTCGAAGCAGGAGCCCTCGAAGTGCTGGGAGCAGAAGTAGATGTATTTGGAGGAGGGGTCCCAGCGCCCCCCCCCCGCCGGGTCCCGCCGGCGGCTGTTCTCCAACCACTGCGCCCGGCGGGGGTCCTCCCGCCCCGGCAGCCTGGGGACAATGGGGACATTGGGGACACCAAAGGGACATTGGGGACATTGGGGACAGTGGGGACAGCAAAGGGACATTGGGGACACTGAGGGTCCTCCCGCCGCGGCAGCCTGGGGACAACAAAGGGACAATGGGGACACCAAAGGGACATTGGGGACACTGAGGGTCCTCCCGCCCCGGCAGCCTGGGGACACACAGGGGACACTGGGGACATTGGGGACAGCAAAGGGACATTGGGGACATTGGGGACATTGGGGACATTGGGGACATTGGGGGCATTGGGGACACCAAAGGGACAGCAGGGACTGTGCCAAGTGAGGGTCCTCCCGCCACAGCAGCCTGGGGACAGCAGGCCCATTGGGGACAGTGGGGACATTGGGGACACCGAGGGGACTTTGGGGCACTGGGGACACTGGGACATTGAGGACAGCGGGGACAGTGCGGGCGTTGGGGACAGTGGGGACATTGGGGACACCCAGGAGACACTGGGGACACCAAGGGGACGTTGGGGACACCCCGGGGACAGTGGGGACAGCGGGGACACTGGGGACACCCAGGAGACACCCAGGTGACACTGGGGACACCCAGGGGACACCCAGGGGACACTGGGGACACCCAGGGGACACCCAGGGGACACTGGGGCATTGGGAACATTGGGGACATTGGGGACATTGGGGACATTGCAGACTGTGCCCAGTGAGGGTCCTCCCGCCGCGGCAGCCTGGGGACACCAAAGGGACACCAAAGGGGATGTTGGGGACACCAAAGGGACATTGGGGACATTGGGGGCACCCAGGGGACACTGGGACATTGGGGACATTGGGGACACTGGGGACATTGGGGACAGTGGGGACTGTGCCCAGTGAGGGTCCTCCCGCCGCGGCAGCCTGGGGACACCGAGGGGACATTGGGGCACTGGGGACATTGAGGGGACACTGAGGACACCGAGGGGACACTGGGGACATTGGGGACACTGAGGGGACACCAAGGGGACATTGGGGACACCAAGAGGACACTGGAACATTGGGGACATTGGGACACTGGGGCATTTGGGACACTGAGGGGACACTAGGGACACCAGGGACAATGGGGACACCAAGGGGACACTGAGGGGACACCAAAGGGACATTGGGGACACTGGGGACACTGAGGGGACACTGAGGACAGGGTCAGGGACACGGGGACAGGGCCACACACGGCGTGAGGGGACACCTGAGGGCAGCGACACAGCGGGGACATGGGGGGGACATGGGGACATCTGGGACAGACCATTGCTGTGAGGGGGGGGGACACACCTGGGACAGACCATTGCTGTGAGGGGGGGGACACAGCTGGGACAGACCATTGCTGTGAGGGGGGGACACACACCAGGGACAGACCATTGCTGTGAGGGGGGGGACATGGGACAGACCATTGCTGTGGGGGGGGGGGACACAGCTGGGACAGACCATTGCTGTGAGGGGGGGACACCTGGGACAGACCATTGCTGTGGGGGGGGGGGGACACACACCTGGGACAGACCATTGCTGTGAGGGGGGGACACACACCAGGGACAGACCATTGCTGTGAGGGGGGGGGACACACAGCTGGGACAGACCATTGCTGTGGAGGGGGGGGGGACACACAGCTGGGACAGACCATTGCTCTGAGGGGGGGACACAGCTGGGACAGACCATTGCTGTGAGGGGGGGGGGGACACAGCTGGGACAGACCATTGCTGTGAGGGGGGGGGGACACACCTGGGACAGACCATTGCTGTGAGGGGGGAACACACACCTGGGACAGACCATTGCTGTGAGGGGGGGACACACATCTGGGACAGACCATTGCTGTGAGGGGGGGACAGACACACCTGGGACAGACCATTGCTGTGAGGGGGGGGGGACACCTGGGACAGACCATTGCTGTGAGGGGGGGGACACACACACCTGGGACAGACCATTGCTGTGAGGGGGGGGGGACACACACCTGGGACAGACCATTGCTGTGAGGGGGGGACACACACCTGGGACAGACCATTGCTGTGAGGGGGGGACACACACCAGGGACAGACCATTGCTGTGAGGGGGGGACACAGCTGGGACAGACCATTGCTGTGAGGGGGGACACACAGCTGGGACAGACCATTGCTGTGAGGGGGGGGGGGGACACACACCTGGGACAGACCATTGCTGTGAGGGGGGGACACACACCTGGGACAGACCATTGCTGTGAGGGGGGGGGGGGGGACACACAGCTGGGACAGACCATTGCTGTGAGGGGGGACACACACCTGGGACAGACCATTGCTGTGAGGGGGGGGACACACGGGACAGACCATTGCTCAGGGGGGGTGACAGCGGTGCCGGGGGGGGTCAGGGCTGCCTCGGGGGGATTCGGGGGTCCCTGCCCCGCCCGGGGGTCCCTCACCGGTGGAAGGAGATCCCTCTGTCTCGCGTGTCGCGGGTGTCGCGGGTGCAGCAGCCGGCGGCGGAGCAGTGCCGGGGCATCTGCGGGTGCGGCCATGTCACGGAGAGCCCCAAAGCCCCGGGACACCCCCAAACCCCCGCGGATTCACCCCAAAACCTCCCCCACCCCACCCACGCAGGGCCTGCCCCGCCGCGCGGCCTGACATCGCCCCCAGCGCCAGCAGCCGCTTCCCCGTGTTGCCCGGCGTGCCGGGCCGTTGCTTTTAGCCGGATTTTGCCGGTTTTTTCCCGATTTTGCCCATTTTTCCCCCATTTTCTGCCGCCCCCCGCCCGGGCCCGGCCGCACCTCGGCGCTCCCATCCCGCCGCCGCCGCAACTCTCGCGAGAACTCGCGGAGCCCGCGAGAACAGCACCGCCCCCTCCGCCGCGCCTCATTTGCATGCCGCGCTCTGATTGGTCAAAAGAGCCGCGCCCCCTTCTCATTAGCTATGCAAGCCACGCCCCCTCCGCGGGCGCTCCGCGACCCCTCCCGGCGGGTTTTGGGGGAATTTTGGGGATTTTGGTGAAATTTTGGGGCGTTTTGGGGCTTTTAGGGCGTTTCACCCCCAGAATTGAAATAAAAAGGGTCTTTCCCATCCCCCTGAGCAGATTGGAGAGATCGCGCGGTTTGATTGGGGCGTTTCAGCCCCGCCAATGAGGTTTTAGTCGGGTTTGGGGTATCCCAGCGGATTTTGGGGGGTTTTGGGGGATTTTGGGGGGTGAAACCCCCAAGATTGTAACAAAAAGTGTCTTATCCATCCACCCGAGCAAACTGCGGGGGATCTGGAGAGATCCTGGGGGTTTTTTGGGGGGTTAACCTCGCCAATGAGGTTTTAGAGGATTTTGGGGTGTCCCAGCGGATTTTGGGGGGTTTGGGGGGATTTTGGGGGGTTTTGGGGGATTTCACCCCCCCAATTTGGGTACAAAGGGTTCCCCCCACCCCCATCCCCACCCCCACCCCGAGCAGACTGTGGAGGATTTAGAGAAATTCGGGGCTTTTATTGGGGAGTTTCAACCCCCCCAGTCAGGGTAAAGACAGTTTTGGGGTGTCCCAGCGGATTTTGGGGTGTCTAGGGGGGTTTTGGGGTGTCCCGGGGGGGTTTTAGGGTTCCACCACCCCCCCAGTTGGTGCAGAGTTGGTTTTGGGGCCGCTCCCGACGCCTTTTGGGGGGATTTGAGCCTTTCCAGACTCCCGAATATTTTCAAGCCCCCCAAAATCCCGCACGGGACCCCCCAAAAGGGGTTTGGGAGGTTCCCAACCCCCCCGACCCCAAATTCCCTTTTTGGGGCGCGGCCCCTGCCCGGATTTGGGGACCCCAAAACATCCCCCGGGGCAGTGGGACCCTCTCTAATGGTTTTGGGGACCCCCGCCCCAAAAGCGCACCGGGGGGCTGGGGGGGGGGTCCCGGGCGGGTTTTGGGGTTTTGGGGTCTGGGATTTTGGGGTTTTGGGGTTTTGGGGTCGGGGGGCTCAGGGGGCGCTGTCCCCGCTGCTGTCCCCGGAGTCGCTGTCCCCGTCCCGCAGCATCCGCCGGACAATGCGGGTCAGGTTCATGGGGTCACACCTGGGGGGCGGCGGGGGTGAGACCCCACAGACACCCCACAGACACCCCAATGTCCCACGGGGACCCCACAGACACCCCAATATCCCACAGACACCCCAATGTCCCACAGACACCCCAGTGTCCCACAGACACCCCAATGTCCCACAGACACCCCACAGACACCCCAATAGCCCATAGGAATCCCAGAGACACCCCATAAACCCCATAGGGACCCCAATATCCCATAGGGACCCCCATGGGACCCCACAGACACCCCAATGTCCCACAGAGACCCCAATATCCCATAGGGACCCCACAGACACCCCAATGTCCCATATGGACCCCAATGTCCCACAGGGACCCCACAGACACCCCAATGTCCCACAGACACCCCAATGTCCCACAGGGACCCCACAGACACCCCAATGTCCCACAGAGACCCCAATATCCCATAGGGACCCCACAGACACCCCAATGTCCCACGGGGACCCCAATATCCCATAGGGACCCCACAGACACCCCAATGTCCCACGGGGACCCCAATATCCCATAGGGACCCCACAGACACCCCAATGTCCCATAGGGACCCCATAAAGACCCCAATGTCCCATTGTGACCCCAATATCCCATAGGGAACCCACAGTATCCCATAAACCCCACAGACCCCATAGAGACCCTCAGTGTCCCATAGAGATGCTCAGACACCCCACAGACCTCATAGACCCCACAGACACCCCAATGTCCCACAGACACCCCAATATCCCACAGACACCCCAATATCCCACAGGGACCCCACAGACACCCCAATATCCCACAGACACCCCAATATCCCATAGGGACCCCATAGAGACCCCAATGTCCCACAGAGACCCCACAGACACCCCAATGTCCCACAGAGACCCCAATATCCCATAAGGACCCCACAGACACCCCAATGTCCCACAGACACCCCGATATCCCACAGAGACCCCACAGACACCCCAGTGTCCCACAGACATCCCAATATTCTATGTGGACCCTACAGACACCCCAATATCCCATAGGGACCCCACAGACACCCCAATATCCCACAGGGACCACACTGACACCCCAGTGTCCCACGGGGACCCCAATATCCCACAGGGACCCCACAGACACCCCAATTTCCCATAGGAACCTCAGAGACACCCCAATATCCCACAGACACCCCAATTTCCCACAGACACCCCAATATCCCATAGGAACCCCAGAGACACCCCATAAACCAACAGACACCCCATAAACCCCATAGAGCCCCCCGATATCCCATAGAGCCCCCCGATATCCCATAAACCCCACAGAGCCTCCAACACCCCATTAACCCCACAGAGTCCCCCTCCCATTGGGGTGTGTGGGGTGTGTGGGGTGTGTGGGGCCTGTGGGGTGTGTGGGGTGTGTGGGTCTGTGGGGTCTATGGGGTGTGTGGGGTGTGTGGGGTGTGTGGGGTCTATGGGGTGTGTGGGGTGTGTGGGGTCTGTGGGGTCTGTGGGGTGTGTGGGTCTGTGGGGCCTGTGGGGTGTGTGGGGCCTGTGGGGTGTGTGGGGTGTGTGGGGTGTGTGGGGTCTGTGGGGTCTGTGGGGTGTGTGGGGCCTGTGGGGTGTGTGGGGTGTGTGGGGTCTGTGGGGTGTGTGGGGTGTGTGGGGTGTGTGGGGCCTGTGGGGTGTGTGGGGTGTGTGGGGTGTGTGGGGTCTGTGGGGCCTGTGGGGTGTGTGGGGCCTGTGGGGTGTGTGGGGTCTGTGGGGTGTGTGGGGTGTGTGGGGTCTGTGGGGTGTGTGGGGTGTGTGGGGTGTGTGGGGTGTGTGGGGTCTGTGGGGTGTGTGGGGTGTGTGGGGTGTGTGGGGTCTGTGGGGCCTGTGGGGTCTGTGGGGCCTGTGGGGTCTATGGGTTCTGTGGGGCCCGTGGGGTCTGTGGGGTCTATGGGGTTTGTAGGTTCTATGGGGTCTATGGGTTTCTGTGGGGCCTATGGGGTCTATGGGTCCATGGGGTGCTATGGGGTCCATGGCTTCTGTGGGGCCCATGGGGCCTATGGGATTGATGGGATCTATGGGATCTATGGGTTCTGTGGGTTCTGGGGTTCTATGGGGTCTCTGGGTTCTGTGGGGCCCGTGGGATCTATGGGATCCATGGGGTTCTTTGGGCTCTATGGGGTCTGTAGGTTCTATGGGGTCTATGGGGTTCATGGGGTCCAAGGGGTGCTATGGGGTCCATGGCTTCTGTGGGGCCCATGGGGCCTATGGGATCTATGGGATCTATGGGGTCTATGTGGTCCATGGATTTCTATGGGGTCCATGGGATCTATGGGGTTCTATGGGGTCCATGGGATCTATGGGGTCCATGGGGTCCGTGGGGTCTATGGGTTCTGTGGGGTCTGTGGGGTCTATGGGGTCCATGGGTTTCTATCGGGTCTATGGGATCTATGGGGTCTCTGTGGGGTCCGTGGGGTCTATGGGGTCTGTGGGATTTATGGGGGTCTATGGGGTCCATGGGTTCTGTGGGGTTCTATGGGTTCTGTGGGTCCGTGGGCCCGTGGGTTCTGTGGGGCCCGTGGGTTTCCGTGGGGTCCATGGGGTCTATGGGTTCTATGGGTCCATAGGTTCTATGGGGCCCGTGGGTTCTATGGGGCCCGTGGGCTGTGGGTTCTATGGAGTCTATGGGGCCCATAGATTCCATGGGTTCCGTGGGTTCTATGGGTTCTATGGGTTCTGTGGGCTGTGGCCCGTGGGTTCTATGGGTTCTATGGGTCCGCCGTGTCCCGTGGGTCTGTGTCCCGTGTGCCCCGTGTGCCCCGTGGATTCCATGGGTTCCGTGGGCCGTGGGTTCTATGGGGTCCATGGGGTCTATGGGGCCCGTGGGTTCTATGGGTTCTATGGGTTCCGTGGGTCCGTGGGCTCTGTGTGTTCCGTGGGTTCTGTGGGTTCTATGGGTCCGTGTCCCGCGTGTCCCGCGTGTCCCGTGTCCTGTGTGTCCCGTGGGTTCCGTGTGCCGCGGGCCGGAGGTTCTATGGGGTCTATGGGTCCCGCGTGTCCCGTGCCCCGTGTGTCCCGTGTGTCCCGCGTGCCCCGTGTATCCCGCGTGTCCCATGTGTCCCGCGTGTCCCGTGTCCCGTGTGTCCCGCGTGTCCCGTGTGTCCCGTGTGTGCCGTGTGTCCCGTGTGTCCCGCGTGTCCCGCGTGTCCCGTGTGTCCCGTGGGTTCCGTGTGCCGTGGGCTGTGGGTTCTATGGGGTCTATGGGTTCTATGGGTCCGTGTGTCCCGTGTCCCGTGTCCCGTGTCCCGTGTCCGTGTCCCGGCCGCACCTGAGCCGCGCCCGCAGCGCCGCCGCCTCCCGCTGCCGCTCCGCCGCCCCGTCCCCGACCCGCTCCAGGTCCCGGCACAGGCGGCGGCCCCGGGCCCGCGCCTCGGCCGCGCCCGCACGGAGCCGCAGCGCCCGCGCCGCCACCCGCCGGCACTGCGCCTCGCTAGCACGGGCCTGGGGACAGCGACGGGGAGGGGACAGGGGGACAGGGGGGGATTGGGGACATTGGGGACATGAAGGACATTGGGGACATCGGGGACATCAGGACAGGGAGGGGATTGGGGACATCGGGGACACTGGGACAGCGAGGGGACAGAGAGGGGACAGTGAGGGGACAGACGGACAGGGGGGACAGGGAGGGGACAGTGAGGGACAGAGAGGGGACAGAGGGGACAGAGAGGGACAGTGAGGGACAGGGAGGGGATGGTCAGGGGACAGAGAGGGGACAGTGAGGGGACAGTGAGGGGATTGGGGACATTGCGGACATGAAGGACATTGGGGACATCGGGGACATCGGGGACATCAGGACATTGAGGGGATTGGGGACATCGGAGACATCGGTACAGCAAGGGGACAGTGAGGGGATTGGGGACATTGGGGACAGCGAGGGGATTGGGGACATCGGGGACAGCGAGGGGATTGGGGACATCGGGACATCAGGGACATCGGGGACAGTGATGGGACAGTGAGGGGATTGGGGACATCAGGACAGTGAGGGGACGGTCAGGGGACAGTGAGGGGACAAAGAGAGGACAGAGAGAGGACAGTGAGGGGACAGCGAGGGGACACTGAGGGGACAGGGACGGGACGGTCAGGGGACAGTCAGGGGACAGCGAGGGGACAGTGAGGGGATTGGGGACATTGGGGACATCGGGGACAGCGAGGGGACAGTCAGGGGACAGTCAGGGCACTG
Organism: Taeniopygia guttata; assembly: GCF_048771995.1. Taxonomy (NCBI): domain Eukaryota; kingdom Metazoa; phylum Chordata; class Aves; order Passeriformes; family Estrildidae; genus Taeniopygia; species Taeniopygia guttata. The sequence goes on from NC_133062.1 coordinate 1,767,112, forward strand.
GGGACATCGGGGACATTGAGTGGATTGGGGATATTGGGGACATGAAGGACATCGGGGACATCAGGGGGACATTAGGGACATCAGGGACAGTGAGGGGTTTGGGGACATTGGGGGCATGAAGGACATCGGGGACATCGGGGATAGTGAGCGGATTGGGGACGTTGGGGACATCGGGGGCACATTGGGGACATTGGGGAGATTGGGGGGATTGGGGACATTGGGAGGATTGCAGATGTTGGGGACATTGGGGACGTTGGGGACATTGGGGACAGTGAGGGGATTGGGGACGTTGGGGACATCAGGGACATTGGGGACAATGAGGGGACATTGGGGTTTGGGGACATCGGGGATATCGGGGACATTGGGGACAGTGAGTGGATTGGGGACACTGGGGACATGAAGGACATTGGGGACACTGGGGACATTGGGGATTGGGGACATTGGGGACATCGAGGACATCGGGGCAGAGGGAGGACGTGTGGGGACACAGCGGCTCGGGGGGACAGCAGGTGACAGCGGATGACAGGAGGTGACAGACGGTGACAGTAAGTGACAATAGGTGACAATGGGTGACAGACGGTGACACAGGTGACACACAGAGTGACACACAGGTGACACAGGTGACACACAGGTGACACAGGGTGACACACACAGGTGACAGGTGACACAGGTGACACACAGGTGACACGGGTCCCACCTGCTGCCGGTACCGTTCCCCTCTCAGCCGCTCCTCCTCAGCCTCGGCCATCAGGAGCCGCACGCGGCGCCCGGTGACACGCGCGGCACGGGCCAGCGCCAGCCGGGCTCTGCGGGGACACGTGCGGGTCACCTGGGGCTCCACAGAGTCACCTGTGTTACCCTGTGTCACCTGGGGCACCTCAGAGTCACCTGGGGCACTACAGAGTAACCTGTGGGTCACCTGGGGCTCCACAGAGTCACCTGTGTCACCCTGGGGCACCTGGGGCACCGCAGAGTCACCTGTGGGTCACCTGTGTCACCCTGGGGCACCTGGGTCACCCATAGAGTCACGTGGGTCACCTGTGTCACCCTGTGTCACCCTGTGTCACCTGGGGCACCCACAGAGTCACCTGGGTCACCTGTGTCACCTTGTGTCACCCACAGAGTCATCTGGGCCACCTGGGGCACCACAGAGTCACCTGTGTGTCACCTTGGGCACCCACAGAGTCACCTGTGGGTCACCCTGGGGCACCCACAGAGTCACCTGTGGGTCACCTGGGTCACCTGGGGCACCCACAGAGTCACCTGGGGCACCACAGAGTCACCTGTGTGTCACCTGGGGCACCGCAGAGTCACCTGTGTGTCACCTGGGGCACCGCAGAGTCGCCTGTGTCACCCTGGGGCACCCACAGAGTCACCTGTGTCACCTGTGTCACCCACAGAGTCACCCGGGCCACCTGGGGCACCACAGAGTCACCTGTGGGTCACCCTGTGTCACCCAGAGTCACCTGTGGGTCACCTGTGTCACCTTGTGTCACCCACAGAGTCACCTGGGTCACCTGGGGCACCGCAGAGTTACCTGTGGGTCACCTGTGTCACCTGGGTCACCTGTGTCACCCTGTGTCACCTGGGTCACCTGGGTCACCCACAGAGTCACCTGTGGGTCACCTGTGTCACCTGTGTCACCCACAGAGTCACCTGTGTCCCCCCGTGCCCGCTGTGTCCCCCTGTGTCCCCGTGTCCCCCCGTGTCCCCGCTGTCCCCCGTGTCCCCCGTGTCCCCCCCTGTCCCCCGTGTCCCCCGTGTCCCCCCGTGTCCCTCCATGTCCCCGTGTCCCCCCGTGTCCCCGTGTCCCTCCATGTCCCCGTGTCCCTCCATGTCCCTCCATGTCCCCCCGTGTCCCCCCGTGTCCCCCCTGTCCCCCGTGTCCCCCGTGTCCCCCCGTGTCCCTCCATGTCCCCGTGTCCCCCCGTGTCCCCGTGTCCCTCCATGTCCCCGTGTCCCTCCATGTCCCTCCATGTCCCCCCGTGTCCCCCCGTGTCCCCGTGTCCCCATGTCCCCCCCTGTCCCCCGTGTCCCCTCGTGTCCCCCCATATCCCCCCGTGTCCCCCCGTGTCCCCCGTGTCCCCCCGTGTCCCTCCATGTCCCCGTGTCCCCCCCGTGTCCCGCTGTCCCCCGTGTCCCCCTGTCCCCCGTGTCCCCCCGTGTCCCCCGTGTCCCCCGTGTCCCCCGTGTCCCCCGTGTCCCGCTGTCCCCCCGTGTCCCGCTGTCCCCCCGTGTCCCGCTGTCCCCCGTGTCCCCCCGTGTCCCCCGTGTCCCCGTGTCCCCCCGTGTCCCCCGTGTCCCCGTGTCCCCCCGTGTCCCCGTGTCCCCCGTGTCCCGCTGTCCCCCCGTGTCCCCGCTGTCCCCCATGTCCCCCCTGTCCCCCGTGTCCCCCCGTGTCCCCCCGTGTCCCCCCGTGTCCCCCCGTGTCCCCCCGTGTCCCCCCGTGTCCCCCCGTGTCCCCGTGTCCCCCGTGTCCCCCCGTGTCCCCGTGTCCCGCTGTCCCCCCGCGCTCTGACCCCGCCTCGTTCCGCAGCAGCTCCTCCAGGCGGGCGCAGCGGGCGCGCAGGGCGGACTCGGTTATCCCGCTTATCCCGGTTATCCCGGTTGTTCTCCCGGTGATCCCGGTTATCCTGTCGGTCCCGGTTATCCCGCTTATCCCGGTTGTGCTCCCGGTTATCCCGGTGGTCCTGGTTATCCCGGTTATCCCGGTTGTTATCCCGGTGCTCCCAGTGCTCCTGGTTATCCTGGTTGTTATCCCAGTTATTCCGGTTGTTATCCCGGTTATCCTGTCGCTCCCGGTTATCCCGGTGCTCCCGGTAATCCCGGTGCTCCTGGTCATCCCGGTAATCCCGGGGGTCCTGGCGCTCCCGGCGCTCCCGGTTATCCCGGGAGTCTCGGAGGTCCCGGTTGTTATCCCGGTTGTTGTCCCGGTTGTCCCGGTTATCCCAGTTGTTGTCCCGGCTGTCCCAGTTGTTATCCCGGTGGTCCCGGGGGTCCTGGTTGTCCCAGTTATCCCGGTTGTTGTCCCGGTTGTTGTCCCGGGGGTCCCGGGGCGGTCCCGGTCCCGCCGCAGCTGCTGCACCTGCGGGAGAGCGCGGGGCAGGGGCTGGGCACACCTGTGCCACACCTGTGCCACACCTGTGCACACCTGTGACACCTGTGATACACCTGTGACACACCTGTGCCACCCCTGTGCACACCTGTGCCACCTGTGACACACCTGTGCCACCTGTGCCACACCTGTGCCACACCTGTGACACCTGTGCCACACCTGTGCCAACCTGTGATACACCTGTGCCACACCTGTGACACACCTGTGATACACCTGTGCCACACCTGTGCCACACCTGTGCCCACCTGTGCCACACCTGTGCCACACCTGTGCCACCTGTGACACACCTGTGCCACACCTGTGCCACACCTGTGCCACACCCGTGACACTCCTGTGACACTCCTGTGACACACCTGTGCCACACCTGTGCCACACCTGTGCCACACCTGTGATACACCTGTGACACCTGTGACACACCTGTGATACACCTGTGATACACCTGTGATACACCTGTGACACACCTGTGACACCTGTGCCACACCTGTGACACACCTGTGCCACACCTGTGATACACCTGTGCCACCTGTGCCACACCTGTGACACCTGTGCCACACCTGTGATACACCTGTGACACACCTGTGCCACACCTGTGATACACCTGTGCCACCTGTGACACACCTGTGACATCTGTGACACACCTGTGACACACCTGTGACACACCTGTGACACACCTGTACACACCTGTGCCACACCCGTGCTCACGGCACCCCATGGCACCCACACCTGTCCCCATGGCACCCACAGGTGTCCCCCCAGGTGCCCCCAGGTCCCCCCAGGTGTCCCCAAGTGTGCCCAGGTGTCCCCCCAGGTGTCCCCAGGTGTGCCCAGGTGTGCCCAGGTGTGCCCAGGTGTGCCCAGGTGTCCCCCCAGGTGTGCCCAGGTGTCCCCCCAGCTGTCCCCACCTGTCCCCGCCGCTGTCCCGGCCGCTCCCGCAGGTCCCGGTTCTGCTCCCGCAGCTCCTCCAGCGCCGCGGGGTCACCGGTGGGGGCGCTGCGGGACACAGGGGACACCTGGGACACCTGGGGGGACCTGGGGGGACACCTGGGGACACACCTGGGGACACCTGGGGACATCTGGGGGGACACCTGGGACACCTGGGACACCTGGGGACATCTGGGGACACCTGGGGACATCTGGGGGGACACCTGGGGGCACCTGGGGACACCTGGGGACACCTGGGGACACACGGGGACACCTGGGGACATATGGGGACACCTGGAGGGACACCTGGGGGCACCTGGGGGGACCTGGGACACCTGGGGGGACCTGGGGGGACCTGGGGATACCTGGGGACACCTGGGGACATCTGTGGACACCTGGGGGGACCTGGGGAGACCTGGGGGGACACCTGGGACACCTGGGGATACACCTGGGGGGACCTGGGGACACCCTGGGGGACCTGGAGGGACACCTGGGGGGAGCTGGGGGCACCTGGGGACATCTGGGGGGACCTGGGGACACCTGGGGGGACACCTGGGGACACCTGGGGGGACACCTGGGGACACCTGGGGGGACACCTGGGGACACCTGGGGACACCTGGGGGACACCCGGGGACACCTGGGGACACACGGGGACATGAGACACACGCGGTGACACACGGGGACACCTCGGACACATCTGGGGACACAGAGGGGACACGTGGGGACCCATGGGGGCTGTAGGGACCTCGAGGGGACCCACCGGCACCCTTGGGCGCTCACCTGGCGCGGGGGGCGTGGCCGAGCTCCGCCGCCACCCGGTCCCGCTCCTGCTCCGCCCGGCGCCGGGACTGCCGGGCCGCCTGCACCGCCTGTGGGCGGGGCCGAAAGGGACACGCCCCCGAGCCACGCCCACGGAACCGCCACGCCCCCGAGCCACGCCCATGGAACGGCCACGCCCCCGAGCCCCGCCCACGGAACGGCCACGCCCACCAGCTGCTCTAGCCCCTCCCATTGCTCCATGGCCACACCCCCAGCAGTAATAGCCCCGCCCATCGATCTTCAGCCACGCCCACCAGCTGCTCTAGCCCCGCCCATTGCTTCATAGCCACACCCACAGCAGGAATAGCCCCGCCCCATTGGAACTTAGCCCCACCCATGTGGTGTTAGAGCCCCGCCCATTAAAATGTAGCCACGCCCACATGCTGCTGTAGCCCCGCCCACTGTTCCTTAGCCCCGCCCACGGGCTGCTATGGCCACGCCCATCGTTCCTTAGCCACGCCCTTAGGCTGCTATAGCCACGCCCATTGTTCCTTAGCCCCGCCCACGGATTGTTATAGCCCCTCCCATTAATACTTAGCCCCGCCCATCGTGCCTTAGCCCCGCCCACAGGCTGCTATAACCACGCCCACCGTTCCTTAGCCCCGCCCACAGGCTGCTATAGCCCCGCCCATTGTTCCTTAGCCCCACCCATTAATCATTAGCCCCGCCCACAGGCTGCTATAGCCACGCCCACCGTTCCTTAGCCCCGCCCACCGTTCCTTTGCCCCGCCCACCGTTTCTTGGCCCCGCCCACCTGCCGCAGCCGCTCCAGCTCCGCCCCCCGGGCCCGGCACTGCGCCTCCACCTCCCGCGCCCAGAGCTCCGCCCCCGCCTTGGCAGCCCGAGCGGCCTCAAGCTCCGCCCACAGCGCCTGCCCCGCCTCCTGCAGAGGGGCGGGGTCAAACAGGCCACGCCCACACACCTGGCCCCGCCCACTGCCCCTCAGACCACGCCCCCTTTAGCTACGCCATCATAGCCACACCCACCGTGACTCCGCCCACTACAGAGGCTCCACCCCCTCAGGCCACACCCAAATCTCTGCCCCATAAGCCCCGCCCCCTTCACAGACCACACCCTGGCCACGCCCCCTTTGCCCCACCCAAGCCACGCCCCCTGCCAGAGGCCCCTCCCCCTTAGGCCACGCCCCTTTCCCCACCTGTCCGAGGCTCCGCCCCCTCCAGCCCAGGCCCCGCCCACCTGCTGCAGCCGCAGCCGCTCATTGGCCCGGTCCAGGGCCCGACAGGCTCCGCCCACCCGGGCCTTGGCTCCGCCCACCGCCATCTCCAGCGCGCGCAGGGCCCCGCCCTCCAGCAGGCTCCGCCCCCTTTCCGCCTCCAGGCTCCGCCCCAGCGCCGCCACCTGATTGGGCAGCGCGTGATTGACAGCGCCAAGCTCCGCCCCCTCCGCAGCGAGGGGCGGGGCCGCGCTGTGATTGGCAGGTGCTGGCCCCGCCCCTCCCCGCAAGCCCCGCCCACCTGTCTGCTGAGGTCACGGAGCTCCGCCTCCAGGTCCCGCCGGCGCTGCGCCTGTGGGGGGATCCCAAAATCCGGGGGGTTCCCGAAATCCGGGGGGGGGGTCCCAAAATCCGGGGAACCCCTAAATGCAGAGGGGTCCCAAAATCCAGAGGGGTCCCAAAATCCAGAGGGGTCCCAAAATCCAGAGGGGTCCCAAAATCCAGGGAAGCCCAAAATCCGGGGAACCCCTAAATGCAGGGGGTTCCCAAAATCCCGGGGCCCCAAAATCCGGGAGGTCCCAAAATACAGGGAAGCCCAAAATCCGGGGGGTCCCAAAATGCGGGGGGTCCCAAAATCCGGGGGGTCTCAAAATTCCGAGGGCCCCAAAATCCGGGGAACCCCTAAATCTGGGGGATCCCAAAATTCAGAGTGGTCCCAAAATCCAGGGGGTTCCCAAAATCCGGGGGTTCCCAAAATGCAGGGAACCCAAAATCCAGAGGGGTCCCAAAATCCAGAGGGGTCCCAAAATCCAGAGGGGTCCCAAAATACAGGGAACCCCAAAATCTGGGAGGTCCCAAAATTCGGGGTGTCCCAAAATCCGGGGAAGCCCTAAATCCGGGGGATCGCGAAATCCAGAGAGGTCCCAAAATGCAGGGCGTCCCAAAATCCGGGAAGTCCCAAAATTCGGGGGGCCCCAAAATCCGGGGAATTCCTACATCAAGGGGGTTCCCAAAATCCGGGTGGTCCCAAAATCCACTCTGGTCCCAAAATCCAGAGGCGTCCCAAAATACAGGGAAGCCCAAAATCCGGGGGGTCCCAAAATCCGGGGGGGTCTCAAAAGCCAGAGTGGTCCCAAAATCCAGAGGGGTCCCAAAATACAGGGAACCCAAAAATGCGGAGGGTCCCAAAATCCGGGGAACCCCTAAATCCAGGGAGTTCCCAAAATCCAGAGGGGTCCCGAAATACAGGGAACCCCAAAATCCGGGAGGTCCCAAAATTCGGGGGGTCCCAAAATCTGGGCGGTTCCCGTGAATTCGGGGGGTCCCGGTGGTCCCGGGGGGTGCCGGGGGTGTGGGAGACCCCAAATGTCCCCCGAGATCCCGGGAATTCGGGGAGTCCCAGAGGGTCCCAAATGCCCGGGGAACCCCAAATTTGGGGGGCAGAAATATGGGGGGGGTGTCAGCTTTTTGGGGAATCCCAGATCTTTGGGGGGTCCCAGGTTTTTGGGGGGGCCCAGATCTTTGGGGGGTCCCAGGTTTTTGGGGGGTGTCAGATCTTTGGGGGGTCCCAGATCTTTGGGGGGGGTCCCAGATATTGGGGGGGGGTCCCAGGTTTTTGTGGGGTCCCAGATCTTTGGGGGGGGGTCCCAGGTTTTTGGGGGATCCCAGATTTTTGGGGGGGTCCCAGATTTTTGGGGGGGTCCCAGGTTTTTGTGGGGTCCCAGATCTTTGGGGAGTCCCAGGTTTTTTGGGGGGTCCCAGTTTTTTGTGGGGGTCCCAGATCCTTTTTTGGGGGGTTCCAGATCATTGGGGGGGGTCTCAGGTTTTTTGGGGGGGCCCAGATATTGGGGGGGTCCAAGTTTTTTGGGGGGTCCCAGATCTTTGGGGGGGTCCCGGGTATTTGGGGGACCCCCAGAGTCTGAGGGGTCCGAGAAGGTTCCCTGGAATCCCGGGGGGGGTCGTGGGTGGGGCTGTACTTTTGGGGGGGTCCCAAAATCCGGGGGGTGTCCCAAAATCCGGGGGGGGGGGGTCCCAAAATCCGGGGGCGGTCCCAAAATCCGGGGGGGATCCCAAAATCCGGGGGGGTCCCAAAATCCAGGGGGGGGGTCCCAAAATCCGGGGGGTCCCAAAATCCGGGGGGGGGTCCCAAAATCCGGGGGGGGGTCCCAAAATCCGGGGGGGGGGTCCCAAAATCCGGGGAGGGGTCCCAAAATCCGGGGGGCCCAAGGGGGGGATGAGTTTGGGGGGGTCGGGGGGATTGGGGGGGAGGTGTCGCTGTCCCCGTGTCGCTGTCCCCGCCCCGTGTCGCTGTCCCCGTGTCCCTCTGTCCCTTTGTCGCTGTCCCCGCCCCCTGCCCCAATTCCAGCCCGGGGGCCGCGCAGGGGGCGCGGGGGTCCCCGGCCAAAGGCGGGGGGAGGGGCTGGGGACCCCCAAACGCGGGGACCCCCCCTCACCTGGGGGTCCCTCCCCTCACCTGGGGGACCCCCCCTCACCTGTGCCACCCGGGGGTCGCCGCCTTGTCCCCCGTTGTCCCCCGCGTCCATCGCGCCGCAATCCGGGGGGGCTCTGGAGCAGCAGAGACCCCTCCCCAAAATCCCCAAAATCCCCAAAATCCGCCTCAGCCCCGGGCTGCGACCCCTCCCCACCCCCGCAGCTCCGGGGGGGCTTTTTTTTGGGGGGGTGGGGAAGGTCGGGGGTCCCCGGGATGCCACCCTGGGGTGGGTTTTTGTGCCCCCTGCCCACCCTGGGGTGGGTTTGTGCCCCCTGCCCACCCTGGGGTGGGTTTGTGCCCCCTGCCCACCCTTGGGTGGGTTTGTGCCCCCTGCCCACCCTGGGGTGGGTTTCTTTACCCCCTGCCCACCCTGGGGTGGGTTTGTGCCCACCCTGGGGTGGGTTTGTGCCCCCTGCCCACCCTGGGTGGGTTTGTGCCCCCTGCCCACCCTGGGGTGGGTTTGTGCCCACCCTGGGGTGGGTTTGTGCCCCCTGCCCACCCTGGGGTGGGTTTGTGCCCCCTGCCCACCCTGGGGGGGGTTTGTGCCCACCCTGGGGTGGGTTTGTGCCCCCTGCCCACCCTGGGGTGGGTTTGTGCCCCCTGCCCACCCTGGGGGGGGTTTGTGCCCCCTGCCCACCCTGGGGGGGGTTTGTGCCCCCTGCCCACCCTGGGGGGGGTTTGTGCCCCCTGCCCACCCCCTGCCCCTCACCTGCCGGTCCCGGTGCCAGTTCCAGCCCCTCACCGGGCACCGGAGGAGCCGCGGGTGACACGGCGGGTGACACGGCGGGTGACACGGCGGGTGGCAGCGCTGGTGGCACTGTGTCACTGTGTCCCTCCCCCCGCGATGTCCCCTCGGGAGGGCACCGGGCCCGCCCCGGGCGGATCCGTTCGGCTCCAGCGGCTCCGGTGCCGCCGCCGCCCTCGCCCCGAGGGGCCGCGGGTTTCGGGCACCGCCCCGGGGCACCCCAAAATTTCGGTGTCACCCCCCCCCCGGGGACACGGGGCACCCCAAAATTTCAGTGTCACCCCCCCCCGGGACACAGGGAACCCCAAAATTTCAGTGTCATCCCCCCCCGGGACACAGGGCACCCCAAAATTTCAGTGTCACCCCCACCCAAGGGGACACAGACGTCCCAGGACACCCCAAAATTTCAGTGTCACCCCCACCTGAGGGGACACAGGTGACCCAGGACACCCCAAAATTTCAGTGTCACCCCCCCCGGAATACAGGGCACCCCAAAATTTCAGTGTCACCCCCACTCGGGGGACACAGGGCACCCCAAAATTTCAGTGTCACCCCTCCCCAAGGGGACACAGACGTCCCAGGACACCCCAAAATTTGGGTGTCACCCCCATCTGAGGGGACACAGTGTCCCAGGACACCCCAAAATTTCAGTGCCAACCCCACCTAAGGGGACACAGTGTCCCAGGGCACCCCAAAATTTGGGTGTCACCCCACCCGAGGGGACACAGTGTCCCTGGTCACCCCAAATTTTGGGTGTCACCCCCACCCGAGGGGACTCAGGTGACCCAGGACACCCCAAAATTTGTGTGTCACCCCCACCTGGGGGTACACAGGTGACCCAGGACCCCCAAAATTTGGGTGTCACCCCCACCTGAGGGGACACAGTGTGCCAGGAGACCCCAAATTTTGGGTGCCACCCCCACCCGAGGGGACAGAGTGTCCAAGGTCACCCCAAAATTTGGGTGTCACCCCCACATGAGGGGACACAGGTGACCCAGGGCACCCCAAAATTTCAGTGTCACCCCCATGTGAGGGGACTCAGGTGACCCAGGGCACCCCAAATTTCAGTGTCACCCCCATCTGAGGGGACACAGGTGACCCAGGACACCCCAAAATTTGGGCGTCACCCCCACCCGAGGGGACACAGTGTGACAGGAGACCCCAAAATTTGGATGCCAACCCCACCCGAGGGGACAGAGGTGACCCAGGACACCCCAAAATTTCAGTGTCACCCCCACCTGAGGGGACACAGGTGACCCAGGAGACCCCAAAATTTCGGTGTCACCCCACCCGAGGGGACACAGTGTGCCAGGACACCCCAAAATTTTGATGCCAACCCCACCTGAGGGGACCCAGGTGACCCAGGACACCACAAATTTTGGGTGCCACCCCCACCCGAGGGGTCACTGCGGATTTCGGGCGCCGCCCCGGCCCGAGGCGGTGCCGGTTTGGGGCGCAGCTCAGGACACCCCGAAATTGGGAACCGCCCGCGGAGGAATGTGGGGCTGGAGGTCACCCGTGATGTCACCTGTGAGGTCACCTGTGAGGTCACCTGTGAGGTCACCTGTGAGGTCACCTGTGGTGTCACCTGTGAGGTCACCCGTGATGTCACCTGTGATGTCACCTGTGAGGTCACCTGCGAGATCAGCTGTGAGGTCACCTGAGAGGTCACCTGTGAGGTCACCTGTGAGGTCACCTGTGAGGTCACCTGTGAGGTCACCTGAGAGGTCACCTGTGAGGTCACCTGTGAGGTCACCTGTGAGGTCACCTGTAGTGTCACCTGTGAGGTCACCTGTGAGGTCACCTGTGAGGTCACATGTGGTGTCATTTGTGAGGTCACCTGGAGTGTCAGTTGTGATGTCACAGTGCTGAGTGTGATGTCACAGTGCCAGGTGTGATGTCACAGTCCCTGGTGTGATGTCACGGTGCCAGGTGTGATGTGACGGCGCCGGGTGTGACGTCACAGTGCCGTGTGTGATGTCAATGCACCGGGAGTGACGTCATGGTGCCGGGTGTGACATCACAGCGCTGAGTGTGACATCACAGTGCCACGTGTGACCTCACAGGGCCAGTGATGTCAGAGCACTGGGTGTGACGTCACTGTGCCAGGTGTGATGTCACAGCACCGGGTGTGATGTCATGTTGCTGGGTGTGATGTCACTCTGCTGAGTGTGATGTCACAGTGCCGGGGTCATGTCTGGGGTCACCTGGACAGCGGGGACAACCTGGGGAGAGACAGAGTGACCACGGGTCACCAGGGGTCACCAGGGGTCACCAGGGGTCACCAGGGGTCACAGGGGTCACCACAAGTCAACATAGTTCACCGGGGTGACCAGAGGTCACCATGGACCAACCTGGACAGACACAGAGTGACAACGGTCACCACAGGTCACCACAGGTCAACACGGGTCACCACAGGTCACCACAGGTCAACACGGGTCACCACAGGTCACCAAGGGTCACCAAGGGTCACCAAGGGTCACCAGGGGTCAGCACAGAGCAGTGTGGGTCAGTGTGGGTCAGTGTGGGTCACTGTGGGTCAGTGTGGTCATGGAATCAACATGGAACCAACGTGGAACCAACATGGACTCAACATGGAATCAACATGGAACCAACATGGAATCAAGATGGAATCCACATGGAATCAACATGGAACCAACATGGAATCAACATGGAATCCACATGGAATCAACATGGATGGACAGGGGTCAGCGAGGGTCATCATGGATGGACATGGAACATCACGGGCCTGGAGGAGTCAAGGTGGGTCCACACGGATGGAGATGGACCCCAAGGAATGGACATGGATGGAGATGGACCCCATGGAATGGACATGGATGGAGATGGACCACAAGGAATGAACATAGATGGAGATGGACCCCATGGAATGGACATGGATGGAGATGGACCCCATGGAATGGACATGGATGGAGATGGACCACAAGGAATGGACATGGATGGAGATGGACCACAAGGAATGGACATGGATGGAGATGGACTCCATGGAATGGACATGGATGGAGATGGACCCCATGGAATGGACATGGATGGAGATGGACCCCATGGAATGGACACGGATGGAGATGGACCCCATGGAATGGACATGGATGGAGATGGACCCCAAGGAATGGACATGGATGGAGATGGACCCCATGGAATGGACATGGATGGAGATGGACCACAAGGAATGGACACGGATGGAGATAGACCACAAGGAATGGACATGGATGGAGATGGACCACAAGGAATGGACATGGATGGAGATGGACCACAAGGAATGGACATGGATGGAGATGGACCACAAGGAATGATCACCGTGGTTCACGAGGAGTCAACAGGAATCAACATGGGCCAACATGGATGGAGATGGACAAAAATGGGCCAGGAGGAGTCAAGGTGGGTCACCATGGATGGAGATGGGCCAGGAGGAGTCGGTGTGGCCACCACAGATGGAGATGGACCAGGAGGAGTCGGTGTGGCCACCACGGATGGAGATGGACCAGGAGGAGTCGGTGTGGCCACCATGGATGGAGATGGGCCAGGAGGAGTCAACGTGGGTCACCATGGATGGACACAGCCAGGAGGAGTCGGTGTGGCCACCATGGATGGACACGGCCAGGAGGAGTCGGTGTGGCCACCATGGATGGATGTGACCAGGAGGAGTCGGTGTGGCCACCATGGATGGAGATGGATCAGGAGGAGTCGGTGTGGCCACCATGGATGGACACGGCCAGGAGCAGTCGGTGTGGCCACCATGGATGGACACGGCCAGGAGGAGTCTTTGGGGTCCCCATGAGGATCTTGGGGGGTCCCCTTGAGGTCTGTGGGGTCTGTGGGGACTTTGGGGTCCCATTGGGGACTTTGGGGTCCCCATAGGAACTTCGGGGGGTCCCTTTGGGGTCCCTGTGCGGTCTGTGGGGACTTTGGGGTCTCCCTGGCGACTCTGGGGTCCCTTTGGGGTCTTTGGGGTCTTGGGATCCCCATGGGGACTTTGGGGTCCCTTTGGGGATTTTGGGGATTTTGGGGTCCCTTTGGGGTCCTTGAGGTCCCTTTGGGGTCCCTTTGGGGTCCCTTTGGGGTTTTTGGGGTCCCTTTGGAGATTTTGGGGTCCCTTTGGGGTCCCTTTGTGGATTTTGGTGTCCCTATGTGGATTTTGGGGTCCCTTTGGTGATTTTGGGGTCCCTTTGTGGATTTTGGGGTCTCTTTGTGGATTTTGGGGTCTGTTTTGGGTCCCTTTGTGGATTTTGGGGTCACTTTGGGGTTCCTTTGGGGATTTTGGGGTCCCTTTGGGGCCCTTTTGGGGTCTTTGTGGTCCCCATGGGGACTTTGGGGTCCCTTTGGGGATTTTGGGGTCACTTTGGGGATTTTGGGGTCCCTTTGTGGATTTTGGGGTCCCTTTGGAGTTCCCATGGGGACTTTGGGGTCCCTTTGGGGTCCTTTTGGGGTCTTTGGGGTCCCTTTGGGGACTTTCGGGTCTCTTTGGGGTCCCTTTGGGGATTTTGGGGTCCCTTTGGGTATTTTGGGGTCCCTTTCGGGTCCCTTTGTGGATTTTGGGGTCCCTTTGGGTATTTTGGGGTCCCTTTCGGGTCCCTTTGTGGATTTTGGGGTCCCTTTGTGGATTTTGGGGTCCCTTTGGGGTCCCTTTGTGGATTTTGGGGTCCCTTTGTGGATTTTGGGGTCCCTTTGTGGATTTTGGGGTCCCTTTGGGGTCTTTGGGGTCCCTTTGGGTATTTTGGGGTCTTTGGGGTCCCTTTGTGTATTTTGGGGTCCCTTTTGGGATTTTGGGGTCCCTTTGTGGATTTTGGGGTCCTTTTTTGGATTTTGGGGTCCCTTTGTGGATTTTGGGGTCCCTTTGGGGCTCATGAGGCGCCGCGGCCCTTCCGGACCTCCGGCCCGCCAGAGGGCGCTCTCCGCGCATGCGCCTCCCCGCTCATCTCTATGGTGAGCGGGGCCGCTCTGGGCCGCTCTGCGCCGCTCTCTATGCCCCTCTTCCGGTCTGTGCGGCGGAAGTGACGTCATCGCGCGGCGGCGGCGGGAGCAGCAGTGAGGTGTGGGGGAGGGGCCCGGGTTTGTCCCGGGTTTGTCCCGGTTTTTTTTTGTGTGGGAGAGGGGCAGGGTCGGGCCGAGGGGTCCCGGTGGGTCCGGGGAGGGGGAGGGCGGGAATGGGCTCGGGGGGCTCCGCCTGTCGCGACAGCTCGGGGACATCCCGGCCGCTGTCCCTCGGCGTGACGTCACACGGGCCGCCCCCGTGACGTCACGCGGGCTGTCCCCTGTCCCGGTGACATCTTCTCTGTCCCCAGGTCCCGCCAGGCTCGCCGCTGGAGCGGTGTCCCCGCGTGTGTTCCCGGCACCAAGGGGCTCCCGCCAGCCCCGTGTCCCCGTGTCCCATTGTCCCACTGTCCCCGTGTCCCATTGTCCCACTGTCCCCGTGTCCCACTGTCCCACTGTCCCCGTGTCCCACTGTCCCACTGTCCCCGTGTCCCCGTGTCCCATTGTCACATTGTCCCCGTGTCCCATTGTGACATTGTCCCCGTGTCCCACTGTCCCCGTGTCCCATTGTCCCTCTGTCCCCGTGTCCCATTGTCCCTCTGTCCCCGTGTCCCATTGACCCCGTGTCCCACTGTCCCTGTGCCCCACTGTCCCACTGTCCCCGTGTCCCATTGTCCCACTGTCCCCGTGTCCCACTGTCCCCGTGTCCCATTGTCCCATTGACCCCGTGTCCCATTGTCACAGTGTCCCATTGTCCCTCTGTCCCCGTGTCCCATTGTCCCCGTGTCCCCGTGTCCCATTGTCCCTCTGTCCCCCTGTCCCTCTGTCCCATTGTCACACTGTCCCCGTGTCCCACTGTCCCCGTGTCCCCGTGTCCCATTGTCACACTGTCCCACTGTCCCCGTGTCCCCACTGTCCCCGTGTCCCATTGTCCCATTGTCACACTGTCTCCATGTCCCACTGACCCCGTGTCACATTGACCCCGTGTCCCACTGTCCACATATCCCATTGTCCCACTGTCCCCGTGTCCTGTTGTCCCACTGTCCCCGTGTCCCCCAGTGTCCCCCCACGTTCCCAGCATCCCGGTGTCCCCCACTAACTCCCGTGTCCTCACTGTCCCCGTGTCCCCGTGTCCCCGTGTCCCCTCTATCCCCGTGTCCCCCAGTGTCCCCCTGTGTTCCCAGTATCCCGTGTCCCCCACTAACTCCTGTGTCCCCTCTGTCTTGGTGTCCCTCTGGGTCCTTTCTGTGACCTCTGTCCCCACTGTCCCCCCCCGTCCCCCTGTGTCCCCCGTGTCCCTGTGTCCCGTTGTCCCCGTGTCCCCTCTGTCCCCCCATCCCCCCGTGTCCCCTCTGTCCCCTCTGTCTCCTCTGTCCCCCCCATCCCCCTGTGTCCCCCCGTGTCCCCCTGTCCCCTCTGTCCCCTTGTGTGCTCGTG
Source organism: Taeniopygia guttata (assembly GCF_048771995.1). Classification (NCBI taxonomy): domain Eukaryota; kingdom Metazoa; phylum Chordata; class Aves; order Passeriformes; family Estrildidae; genus Taeniopygia; species Taeniopygia guttata. The sequence goes on from NC_133062.1 coordinate 1,782,803, forward strand.
TCCCCTCTGTCCCCCCGTCCCCCCATCCCCCCGTGTCCCCTCTGTCCCCACTGTCCCCGTGTCCCTCTGTCCCCTCTGTCCCCCCCGTGTCCCCCCGTGTCCCCAGGCCATGCCCGAGGCGGTGCACTACATCCACCTGCACAACTTCAGCCGCTCGGTGCTGGAGTCGCTGCAGGGCCAGCGCGAGTCCGGTCAGTTCTGCGACGTCACCGTGCGCATCCGCGAGGCGTCGCTGCGCGCCCACCGCTGCGTGCTGGCCGCGGGCAGCCCCTTCTTCCACGACAAGCTGCGCCTGGGCCACTCGGCCATCGAGGTGCCACCCGTGGTGCCCGCGGCCGCCGTGCGCCAGCTGGTCGAGTTCCTGTACAGCGGCAGCCTGGTGGTGGCACAGTCCGAGGCACTGCACATGCTGACGGCCGCCTCGGTGCTGCAGATCAAGACGGTTATTGATGAGTGCACGCAGATCATCTCGCGGGGACGCGGTCCCACCGTGCCACCACCGGTGTCACATCCCCGTAAGGTCACGCCACAACCAGACGGGCCCACGGAACCGGTGGTGGGTGGCCACAGCCGAAAGCAGCGGCAGCCGCTGCGCCGGGCACCCGCGCTCAAGGAGGAGCGCCGCGACACGCCGGGGGACAACGAGGATGATGACAATGAGGAAGAGGATGAAGGTGGCCCTCAGGACGGCGTCCCCGCAGCGCTGGCGCCATTTCCTGGCTCAGACCCTCCGTTTTTTGGCACCCCGGAGGTTTTCACCAATGCTTTCATGCCGCCGTGGCCCGGCGATGGCGGCAGTGCCTTCGGGGCCGAGCATGGACAGGAGGTGACCCCCATGCCGCTGCCACCACCCTATGAAGGGGTTCAGGATGGAGGTGCCAACCCCACACCCGCCCCGGCTGTGCCGCAGCGCCCGCCCCAGGCGCCGCACCAGTGCGGGCACTGCCACAAGAGCTTCAGCTCCCGCAAGAACTACACCAAGCACATGTTCATCCACTCAGGTGAGCGCGCTGCGTGGTGCCTGGGGACATGGGGCAGCGTGGGGACACACCTGGGCAGCGTGGGGACACACCTGGGCAGTGTGGTGGCACATCTGGGGCTTGTGGTGTCAAACCTGAGTCCATGGTGGCACACCTGGGTCCATGGTGACACACCTGGGGCTTGTGGTGGCACACCTGGGGCTTGTGGTGGCACACCTGGGTTCATGGTGGCACACCTGGGGCTTGTGGTGGCACATCTGGGTTCATGGTGACACACCTGGGGCTTGTGGTGGCACATCTGGGTCCATGGTGGCACACCTGGGTCCATGGTGGCACACCTGGGTCTTGTGGTGGCACATCTGGGTCCATGGTGGCACACCTGGGTCCATGGTGGCACATCTGAGTCTTGTGGTGACACATCTGGGTCCATGGTGACACACCTGAGTTCATGGTGACACATCTGGGTCCATGGTGGCACACCTGGGTCCATGGTGACACACCTGGGTCCATGGTGGCACAGCTGGATCCATGGTGACACACCTGGGTCTCACGGTGACACACCTGGGCCTTGTGGTGACACACCTGGGTCCATGGTGGCACACCTGGGTCCATGGTGGCACACCTGGGTCTTGTGGTGACACACCTGGGTCCATGGTGGCACAGCTGGATCCATGGTGGCACACCTGGGTTCATGGTGGCACACCTGGGTTCATGGTGACACATCGGGGTCCATGGTGGCACATCTGGGTTCATGGTGGCACACCTGGGGCTTGTGGTGACACACCTGGGTCCATGGTGGCACAGCTGGGTCCATGGTGGCACACCTGGGTTCATGGTGGCTCACCTGGGTTCATGGTGGCACACCTGGGTCTTGTGGTGGCACATCTGGGTCCATGGTGACACACCTGGGTCCATGGTGGCACACGTGGGTCCATGGTGACACACCTGGGTCCATGGTGGCACACCTGGGGCTTGTGGTGACACATCTGGGTCTTGTGGTGGCACATCTGGGTCCATGGTGGCACACCTGGGTCCATGGTGGCACACCTGGATCCATGGTGACACACCTGGGGCTTGTGGTGATACACCTGGGCAGTGTGGTGACACACCTGGGTCTTGTGGTGGCACATCTGGGTCCATGGTGACACACGTGGGTCCATGGTGGCACATCTGGGTCCATGGTGGCACACCTAGGTTCATGGTGACACACCTGGGTTCATGGTGGCACACCTGGGTCCATGGTGACACACCTGGGTCTCGTGGTGGCACACCTGGGTCCATGGTGACACACCTGGGGCTTGTGGTGGCACACCTGGGTTCATGGTGGCACACCTGGGTCTTGTGGTGGCACACCTGGGTTCATGGTGGCACACCTGGGCAGTGTGGTGGCACACCTGGGGCTTGTGGTGATACATCTGGGGCTTGTGGTGACACATCTGGGTTCATGGTGGCACACATGGGTTCATGGTGACACACCTGGGGCTTGTGGTGACACATCTGGGGCTTGTGGTGATACATCTGGGTGTTGTGGTGACACACCTGGGGCTTGTGGTGACACACCTGGGTCCATGGTGGCACAGCTGGATCCATGGTGGCACACCTGGGTCTCGTGGTGACAAACCTGTGTCCATGGCAACCCTCGGTCGTGCACTGTGTCCATCATCCATGCTTGCCTGGGTCAGTCCCTTGTTGTCCTGTCAGCTGAGCCACATTGACCCACCCTGACCTGTCCTGACCCACCTTGGCCTGTCCTGGCCCACCTTGGCCTGTCCTGGCCCACATTGGCCTGTCCTGGCCCACGTTGTCTGGTCCTGGCCCACCTTGGTCTGTCCTGGCCCACCCTGACCCGTCCTGACCCACCCTGACCTGTCCTGACCCACCCTGACCTGTCCTGACCCACCCTGGCCTGTCCTGGCCCACCCTGACCTGTCCTGACCCACCTTGGCCTGTCCTGGCCCACCCTGACCTGTCCTGACCCACCCTGACCTGTCCTGACCCACCCTGACCTGTCCTGACCCACCTTGACCTGTCCTGACCCACCCTGGCCTGTGCTGACCCACCTTGACCTGTCCTGACCCACCTTGGCCTGTCCTGACCCACCTCGGCCTGTCCTGACCCACATTGGCCTGTCCTGGCCCACCTTGGCCTGTCCTGGCCCACCTTGGCCTGTCCTGACCCACCTTGGCCTGTCCTGACCCACCTCGGCCTGTCCTGACCCACATTGGCCTGTCCTGGCCCACCTTGGCCTGTCCTGGCCCACCTTGGCCTGTCCTGACCCACATTGGCCTGTCCTGGCCCACCTTGGCCTGTCCTGACCCACCTCGGCCTGTCCTGACCCACATTGGCCTGTCCTGGCCCACCTTGGCCTGTCCTGACCCACCCTGACCTGTCCTGACCCACCTTGACTTGGGTTGGTCCTCGTTGATCCACATTGACCCATTTTGACCCATGTTGACCCACATTGACCCATGTTGGCCCGTGTTGACCCACATTGACCCATTTTGGCCTGTGTTGAGCCACATTGATCGATTTTGACCCGTGTTGGCTCGTGTTGACCCACATTGACCCATTTTGGCCCGTGTTGACCCACGTTGATCCATTTTGACCCACATTGACCCATGTTGGCCCGTGTTGACCCACACTGACCCATTTTAGCCCGTGCTGACCCACACTGACCCATTTTGGCCCGTGTTGACCGACATTGACCCATGTTGGCCCGTGTTGACCCATGTTGATCCACTTTGACCCATGTTGACCCACACTGACCCATGTTGGCCCATGTTGACCCACACTGACCCATTTTGGCCCGTGTTGACCTACATTGACCCATGTTGGCCCGTGTTGACCCACATTGACCCATTTTGGCCCATGTTGACCCACATTGACCCATGTTGGCCCGTGTTGACCCACGTTGATCCATTTTGGCCCGTGTTGACTCGTGTTGACCCACGTTGAACCATTTTGACCCATGTTGACCCACACTGACCCATTTTAGCCCGTGCTGACCCACACTGACCCATTTTGGCCCGTGTTGACCCACATTGACCCATGTTGGCCTGTGTTGATCCACATTGATCCATTTTGACCCATGTTGGCCCGTGTTGACCCACACTGACCCATTTTGGCTCGTCTTGACCCACGTTGATCGATTTTGACCCGTGTTGGCTCGTGTTGACCCACATTGACCCATGTTGACCCATGTTGACCCACACTGACCCATTTTAGCCCGTGTTGACCCACATTGACCCATTTTGGCCCGTGTTGACCCACATTGACCCACGTTGATCCATTTTGACCCATGTTGACCCACACTGACCCATGTTGGCCCGTGTTGACCCACATTGACCATTTTGGCCCATGTTGACCCACGTTGATCCATTTTGACCCACACTGACCCATGTTGGCCCGTGTTGACCCACATTGACCCATGTTAGCCTGTGTTGACCCACGTTGACCCATTTTGACCCATGTTGACCCACACTGACCCATGTTGGCCCGTGTTGACCCACATTGACCCATTTTGGCCCGTGTTGACCTACATTGACCCATGTTGGCCCGTGTTGACCCACGTTGATCCATTTTGACCCACACTGACCAGTACCAACCCCCACTGCCCCACACTGCCCCACACTGCCCCACTGTGCCCACTACCCACCCCTGCTGCCCCACACTGCCCCACCCTGCCCCACACTGCCCCACAGTGACCAGTACCAACCCACACTGCCCCACCAGTAGTGACCAGTACCAACCCCTGCTGCCCCCCACTGCCCCACACTGCCCCACTCTGCCCCACCCTGCCCCCCACTGCCCCACACTGCCCCACACTGCCCCACACTGCCCCACACTGCCCCACTCTGCCCCACACTGCCCCACACTGCCCCACACTGCCCCACACTGACCAGTACCAACACACACTGCCCCACAGTGACCAGTACCAACCCACAGTACCCCACCAGTAGTGACCAGTACCAACCCCACACTGCCCCACACTGCCCCACACTGCCCCACACTGCCCCACACTGCCCCACACTGACCAGTACCAACACACACTGCCCCACAGTGACCAGTACCAACCCACAGTACCCCACCAGTAGTGACCAGTACCAACCCCACACTGCCCCACACTGCCCCACACTGCCCCACACTGCCCCACACTGCCCACTACCCACCCACTCTGCCCCACAGTGACCAGTACCAACCCCTGCTGCCCCCCACTGCCCCACACTGCCCCACTCTGCCCACTACCCACCCACACTGCCCCACAGTAACCAGTACCAACCCACACTACCCCACCAGTAGTGACCAGTACCAACCCCTGCTGCCCCACACTGCCCCACACTGCCCCACTCTGCCCCACACTGCCCCACTCTGCCCCACACTGCCCCACACTGCCCCACACTGCCCCACACTGCCCCACAGTGACCAGTACCAACCCAAACTGCCCCACAGTGACCAGTACCAACCCACAGTACCCCACCAGTAGTGACCAGTACCAACCCCACACTGCCCCACACTGCCCCACACTGCCCCACACTGCCCCACTGTGCCCCACACTGCCCCACACTGCCCCACACTGCCCCCCACTGCCCCACCCTGCCCCACAGTGCCCACTCCCCACCCCCGCTGCCCCACAGCGGCTCCACCTGCCCCGTTTTGTCTCCGCAGGCGAGAAGCCCCACCAGTGCTCCATCTGCTGGCGCTCCTTCTCGCTCCGGGACTACCTGCTGAAGCACATGGTGACCCACACGGGCGTGCGCGCCTTCCAGTGCGCCGTGTGCTGCAAGCGCTTCACGCAGAAGAGCTCGCTGAATGTCCACATGCGCACGCACCGCCAAGAGCGCTTCCAGTGCCGCCTCTGCGCCAAGGGCTTCTCCCACCGCACCCTCCTGGAGCGCCACGCCGCCGCCGCCCACGCCGCGACACCGCCGGGGACACCGCCGGGGCCACCACCACCAGGGCCACCACCAGGGCCACCAGCAGGGCCACCACCGGGGTTACCACCAGGGCCACCATTAGGGTTACCGCCACCAGGGCCATCATTGGGGTTATCACCAGGGCCACCACCAGGGCCACCACAGGGGCCACCATCGGGGTTACCTCCACCAGGGCCACCACCGGGGTTACCACCAGGGCCACCACAGGGGTTACCGCCACCGGGGCCACCAATAGGGTTACCACCGGGGCCACCACCGGGGCCACCATTGGGGTTACCGCCACCGGGACCACCACCAGGGCCACCACCAGGGCCACCACCGGGGTTACCACCAGGGCCACCAGCAGGGCCACCATTAGGGTCACCACTGGGGTTACCACCAGGGCCACCACCGGGGTTACCACCAGGGCCACCACAGGGGCCACCACCGGGGTTACCACCAGGACCACCAGCAGGGCCACCACCGGCGTTACCACCAGGACCACCACCAGGGCCACCACCAGGGCCACCACCAGGGCCACCATTGGGGTTACCACCAGGGTCACCAGCAGGGTTACCACCGGGGCCACCACCGGCGTTACCACCGGGGCCACCATTAGGGTTACCACCAGGGCCACCACCGGGGCCACCACCAGGGCCACCACCAGGGCCACCAGAGCCTGGGCTGGGCGTGTGGCCGGAGGTGGCGGGCGCCGGCCCCGCTCCCATGGCGTGAGGAGGGGTCCCTGCCCCTGGAAGGGCCTGGAGGAAGGTCCTGGGGGCTCCTCGGTGCCCACGGGCCTGGTGGAGCGCCCGGGGTGACGCCTGGAGCTGGAGGAGGCGGCCGAGGTGTTCCCGTGGGATTCGGGAGCTGTGGGGACGCTCCCGGTGGCAGGAGAAGGGAGTGGAGAACCCCAGCGGGGACGTGGGGAACGCCGCGAGCAGCACCGGGATCACGGAGCAAATCCTGCCGGGACTGTGCCGGGGCAGCCGGAGGAGTCCTGGAGGAGGTGGGTGGTGGCCAAGGTGGCGGCGCCAAGGGCAAACGGAGCCCGGGTGGCTCTGGTGGCTCTGGTGGCTCTGGTGGTGGGATGATGACATCATTGACACGATGGGATCTCCGGAATGTTCTGGAACTGAGCTGGGCACAGGGGTTGGATGGATAAACCCGTGACCAGACATGGAGATGCTCGGAGAGCTGGATGAGGGTGATAACCTGATGGGACTTCTGGAACGTTCTGGAACTGAGTCAGACATGGGTGTTGGATCAATAAACCACACCGTGACCGGCTGTGGAGATGCTCGGAGAGCTGGACAATGCGGTGCTGACCTGATGGGACTCCTGGAACGTTCTGGAACTGAGCCGGGCACGGGGGTTGGATGGATAAACCACGCCATGAGTGGCCATGGAGATGCTCGGAGAGTTGGATCAGGGTGATGACCTGATGGGACTGCTGGAGTGTCAGGGTGATGGCATCATTGAGCTGATGGGACCACTGGAACGTTCTGGAACTGAGTTGGGGATGGGGATTGGATGGATAAACCACACCATGAGTGGCCATGGAGATGCTCGGAGAGCTGGATGAGGGTGATGACCTGATGGGACTTCTGGAATGTCAGGATGATGTCATTGAGCTGATGGGACCACCGGAACGTTCTGGAGCGTAGTTGGGGATGGGGATTGGATGGATAAACCACGCCGTGACCAGCCATGGAGATGCTCGGACAGCTGGATGAGGGCGATGACCTGATGGGACTCCTGGAACGTTCTGGAACTGAGCTGCGCACGGGGGTTGGACGGATAAACCACGCCGTGACCAGCCATGGAGATGCTCAGAGAGCTGGACAATGCAGGTGATGACCCGATGGGACCCCCGGAACGTTCTGGAACTGAGCCGGGCATAGGGGTTGGATCAATAAACCACACCGTGACCGCTGTGGAGATGCTCGGAGGGCTGGACAATGCGGTGCTGACCTGATGGGACCCCTGGAATGTTCTGGAACTGAGTTGGGGATGGAGATTGGATGGATAAACCACACCGTGACCAGCCATGGAGATGCTCGGAGAGCTGGACAATGCAGGTGATGACCTGATGGGACCCCTGGAATGTTCTGGAACTGAGTCAGACACGGGTGTTGGATCAATAAACCACACCATGACCGGCTGTGGAGATGCTCAGAGGGCTGGGTCAGGGTGATGGTATCATTGAGCTGATGGGACTCCTGGAATGTTCTGGAACTGAGCTGGGCACGGGGGTTGGATGGATGAACCACGCCGTGACCAGCCATGGAGATGCTTGGAGAGCTGGACAAGGGTGATGACCTGATGAGACTCCTGGAATGTCAGGATGATGTCATTGAGCTGATGGGAGCACCGGAACGTTCTGGAACTGAGCTGGGCATGGAGATTGGATGGATAAACCACACCGTGACCGGCTGTGGAGATGCTCGGAGAGCTGGACAATGCAGGTGATGACCTGATGGGACTCCCGGAACATTCTGGAACTGAGCTGGGCACGGGGATTGGACGGATGAACTACGCCGTGACCAGCCATGGAGATGCTCGGACAGCTGGATGAGGGCGATGACCTGATGAGACCACCGGAATGTTCTGGAACTGAGTTGGGGATGGGTATTGGATGGATAAACCACACCGTGATCAGCCATGGAGATGCTCGGAGAGCTGGATCAGGGCGATGACCTGATGGGACCCCCGGAACGTTCTGGAACTGAGTTGGGCATGGGGGTTGGATGGATAAACCACGCCATGAGTGGCCGTGGAGATGCTCAGAGGGCTGGACGATGCGGTGCTGACCTGATGGGACCCCCGGAACGTTCTGGAACTGAGCCAGGCACGGGTGTTGGATCAATAAACCACGACTGGCAGTGGAGATGCTTGGAGAGCTGGACAAGGGTGATGACCTGATGTGACCCCCGGAATGTTCTGGAACTGAGCCGGGCACGGGGGTTGGATCAATAAACCACACCGTGACCGGCCGTGGAGATGCTTGGAGAGCTGGATGAGGGTGATGACCTTATGGGACCCCCGGAATGTTCTGGAACTGAGCCAGACACAGGGGTTGGATCAATAAACCACACCGTGATGTTCTGGAATGTTCTGGAACTGAGCCAGATACGGGGGTTGGATCAATAAACCACACCGTGACCGGCTGTGGAGATGCTCAGAGGGCTGGACGATCCGGTGCTGACCTGATGGACCCCCCGGAACGTTCTGGAACTGAGCCAGACACGGGTGTTGGATCAATAAACCACACCGTGACCGGCTGTGGAGATGTTCGGAGGGCTGGACAATGCAGGTGATGACCTGATGGGACCCCCGGAACGTTCTGGAACTGAGCTGGGGATGGGGGTTGGATGGATAAACCACGCCATGAGTGGCCGTGGAGATGCTTGGAGAGTGTGATCAGGGTGATGACCTGATGGGACCCCCGGAACGTTCTGGAACTGAGCTGGGCACGGGGGTTGGATGGATAAAGCACACCGTGACCGGCCGTGGAGATGCTCGGAGAGCTGGATGAGGGTGATGACCTGATGAGACTCCTGGAATGTCAGGATGATGTCATTGAGCTGATGGGACCACCGGAACGTTCTGGAACTGAGTTGGGGATGGGATTGGATGGATAAACCACACCGTGATTGGCCATGGAGATGCTCGGAGAGCTGGATGAGGGTGATGACCTGATGGGACCCCCAGAATGTTCTGGAACTGAGCCAGACACGGGGGTTGGATCAATAAAGCACACCGTGATGTTCTGGAATGTTCTGGAATTGAACCAGATACGGGTGTTGGATCAATAAACCACACCGTGACCGGCTGTGGAGATGCTCAGAGAGCTGGATGATGCGGTGCTGACCTGATAGAACCCCCAGAATGTTCTGGAATCCCAGTGATCCCAGTAATTCCCAGTGATTCCCCCATAATCCCATTAATACCCAGTAATTCCCAGTAACCCCCAGTAATTCCCAGTAACCTCCAGTAACCCCCAGTGATCCCAGTAATTCCCAGTGACCCCCAGTGATCCCAGTAATTCCCAGTAACCTCCAGTGATCCCAATAAGTCCTACTGATCCCAGTGATCCCCCATGATCCCATTAATCCCCAGTACTCCCAGTGACCTGCAGCGATCCCAGTGATCCCCCATGATCCCATTTATCCCCAGTGACCCGCAGCGATCCCAGTAATTCCCATTGATCCCATTAATCCCCAGTAACTCCCAGTACTCCCAGTCCCCTCCCGGTTCTGCTCCTCATTGGTTTGTCCACCTGTCAATCACAGCCTCAGCCCCGCCTTCCCGCTGAGCGCCGTTGCCGATTGGCCCCTTCGCCCAAGAAGTCCCCGCCTTCCCTGAGTACTTCAGCCGCTGATTGGTTCTGCTGCGGCCGCTCTGCGCGCTGATTGGCCCGTTTGCGTGCACGCGCCGGAGCCCTCTTCCCTCCCTTTCTTTCCCGCCTGCTCCTCTCCCATTGGTCTAGCGCACTGTCAATCTGCGCTAATCCCCGCCCCTGTTTTCCTATTGGCTGTCTGCGCTGTCAATCGGGCGCGGCGGGCTGTGATTGGCGGCGCGGCGCGGCGGGGCGGGAGCGGGCGGCCGTGCCGGTCGTGAGGGGGACGCGGCCGCCATGTCGGAGCCGGAGGCGGCGGCACCGGGCGGCGGCCCCGGGGCGAAGGGAGCGGCGCTGCCGGAGCCGCCGGGGCCGCTGGAGCTCTGCGGCGCCTGCCGGGAGCGCCTGAGCCCCCGGCGGGAGCCGCGGCTGCTGCCCTGCCTGCACTCCGTGTGCCGCGGCTGCCTGGGGACCGCGCCGGGCGGCGACGCGCAGGGTGAGGGCAGCGCTGGGAGCGGCTGGGGGGTACTGGGGGGTGCTGGGATCACTGGGCTGTGCAGGACACTGGGGGTTACTGGGAGCACTGGGATCACTGGGCTGTGCGGGACACTGGGGGTTACTGGGAGCACTGGGATCACCGGGCTGTACAGGACACTGGGAGTTACTGGGAGCACTGGGATCACTGGGATCACTGGGTTGTGCAGGACACTGGGGGTTACTGGGAGTTACTGGGAGTCACTGGGAGCACTGGGAGTTACTGGGAGCACTGGGATCACTGGGTTGTGCGGGACACTGGAGGTTACTGGGAACACTGGGAGTTACTGGGATCACTGGGAGTTACTGGGATCACTGGGCTGTGCAGGACACTGGGGGTTACTGGGAGCACTGGGAGTTACTGGGAGTACTGGGATCACTGGGCTGTACAGGACACTGGGGGTTACTGGGAGCACTGGGATCACTGGGCTGTGCAGGACACTGGAGGTTACTGGGAGCACTGGGAGCACTGGGCTGTGCAGGACACTGGGGGTTACTGGGAGCACTGGGAGCACTGGGCTGTGCAGGACACTGGGGGTTACTGGGAGCACTGGGAGCACTGGGATCACTGGGCTGTGCAGGACACTGGGGGTTACTGGGAACACTGGGAGTTACTGGGATCACTGGGCTGTGCAGGACACTGGGGGTTACTGGGAACACTGGGAGCACTGGGCTGTGCAGGACACTGGGAGTTACTGGGATCACTGGGCTGTGCAGGACACTGGGGGTTACTGGGAGCACTGGGATTACTGGGATCAGTGGTGGTTACTGGGGTCACTGGGATCACGGGTGGTCCATGGTGCTTTTGGGGTTACTGGGAGCATTGGGAGTTACTGGGAGCACTGGGATCACTGGGCTGTGCAGGACATTGGGAGTTACTGGGAGCACTGGGAGTTACTGGGATCACTGGGCTGTGCAGGACACTGAGGGTTACTGGGAGCACTGGGAGTTACTGGGATCACTGGGCTGTGCGGGACACTGGGCTGTGCAGGACACTGAGGGTTACTGGGTTGTACAGGACACTGGGAGTTACTGGGAGCACTGGGAGTTACTGGGATCACTGGGTTGTGCGGGACACTGGGAGTTACTGGGAGCACTGGGATCACTGGGCTGTGCAGGACACGGGGAGTTACTGGGATCACTGGTGGTGGGTGATGTCTTTGGGTGTTACTGGGATCACTGGGGGTTACTGGGAGCACTGGGATTTGCTGGGTTGTGCAGGACACTGGGAGTTACTGGGAACACTGGGATTTGCTGGGTTGTGCAGGACACTGGGAGTTACTGGGATCAGTGGTGGTTACTGGGGTCACTGGGATCACTGGTGGTCCATGGTGTTTTTTGGGTTACTGGGATCCCTGGGAGTTACTGGGAGCACTGGGTTGTGCAGGACACTGAGGGTTACTGGGAGCACTGGGAGCACTGGGCTGTGCAGGACACTGTGGGTTACTGGGATCAGTGGTGGTTACTGGGATCACTGGGGTGCTACAGGAGTTCCTGGAGCTCTGTGGGGAGGGGACAGCCCTGTTACCCCCCAGGGGACGCTGTGACCCTGCTGTGGCCTGGTCCCCTCCTTGGGGACACCGACCCCGCTGTCACCGTCCCCCTCCCGGGGTGGCTTTGGTGGCTCCGGGGACCTCCCTGAGGTGGCCCTGGGGCTCCGTTTTGGGGGTGCCCAGCCCCCAGCCCGCTCCTGAGCCAGCGTTTGGTGGCACAGGAGGTGACAGGGAGGCCATGGAGTGACTGTGTCCCCTCTGTGTCCCCTCTGTGTCCCCTCTGTGTCCCCTCTGTGTCCCCGCAGCCCCCGAGTGCCCCGTGTGCCACCAGCCGTGTCCCCTGGGTGACATCATGGAGAACTTCTTCCTGCAGGACAGCGGGGTGGGCACAGCACCGGCCAGTAAGCAGGTACCGCCTCCTCTTTAGCGTTAATTAGCGCTAATTAGCGCTGGCCGGGGCCGAGGCACAGCCCCCAGCGTGTCCCTTGTCCCCAGAGCTGCACCAGCTGCGAGGACAACGCGGCGGCCACCAGCTTCTGCCTGGAGTGCGCCGAGCCGCTGTGCGACACCTGCGTGGAGGCCCACCAGAGGGTCAGGTACACCCGGGAGCACAGCGTGCAGCCCCTGGGTGAGTGCTGCCACCGCCTGTGTCACCTGTGTCACCCGTGTCACCCGTGTCACCTCTGTCACCCGTGTCACCTCCCGTCACCTCCTGTCCGTGCCTGTCACCAGGTGTGACGCTGTCAGCGGCTCCGTGCCAGTGCCATTCCTGGTTCTGTTCCCAGCCCCATTCCCTGTGCCATCCCAGCCCCATTCCCGGTGCCATTCTCGTGTTCCCTTGGTGCCATCCCAGCCCCATTCCTGGTGCCATCCCAGCCCCATTCCCGGTGCCATCCCAGCCCCATTCCCGGTGCCATCCCAGCGCCATTCTCAGTGCCATCCCAGCCCCATTCCTGGTGCCATCCCAGCCCCATTCCTGGTGCCATCCCAGCCCCATTCCCGGTGCCATCCCAGCCCCATTCCCAGTGCCATCCCAGCCCCATTCCCGGTGCCATCCCAGCCCCATTCCCGGTGCCATTCCCGGTGCCATCCCAGCCCCATTCCTGGTGCCATCCCAACCCCATTCCCGGTGCCATCCCAGCCCCATTCCTGGTGCCATCCCAGCCCCATTCCCGGTGCCATCCCAGCCCCATTCCCGGTGCCATCCCAGCCCCATTCCCGGTGCCATTCCCGGTGCCATCCCAGCCCCATTCCTGGTGCCATCCCAGCCCCATTCCCGGTGCCATCCCAGCCCCATTCCTGGTGCCATCCCAGCCCCATTCCCGGTGCCATTCCTGGTGCCATCCCAGTCTCGTTCCTTGTGCCATCACCCCATCCCCATTCCCAGCACTGTTCCCTGTGGCACCCCATTCCCATTGCCCCGTTCCTGTTACCATTCCCAATCTCCCATTCCCATTCCCATTTTCCCGTTCTCCCATTCCCATTCCAGTTCTCCCACTCCCATTCCCGTTCCCCCATTCCCACTCCCCCACTCCCATTCCCGTTCCCCCATTCCTGTTCTCATTTCCCCATTCCCATTCCCCCATTCTCCCATTGCCATTTCCCCATTCCCATTCCCCCATTCCCGTTCCCTCATTCCCATTGCCATTTTCCCATTCCCCCATTCCCATTCCCCCTTCCTATTCCCCCTTCCCATTCTCCCATTCCCATTCTGATTCCCATTTTCCCATTCCCCCATTCCATTTCCATTTCCCTATTCCTCATTCTCCCATTCCCATTCTGATTCCCATTCCCCCATTGCCATTTCCCCATTCCCATTCCCCCATTCCCGTTCCCTCATTCCAATTGCCATTTTCCCATTCCCCCATTCCCATTCCCCCTTCCTATTCCCCCTTCCCATTCTCCTATTCCCATTCTGATTCCCATTCCCCCATTCCCATTCCCCCATTCCCGTTCCCCCATTCCCGTTCCCTCATTCCCATTGCCATTTTCCCATTCCCCCATTCCCATTCTCCCTTCCTATTCCCCCTTCCCATTCTCCCATTCCCATTCTGATTCCCATTCCCCCATTCCCATTCCCCCATTCCCATTCTGATTCCCATTCCCCCATTCCATTCCCATTTCCCCATTCCTCATTCTCATTCCCATTCTATTTCCCATTCCCCCATTCCCATTCCCCCATTCCATTCCCATTTCCTTATTCCTCATTCTCTCATTCCCATTCTGATTCCCATTCCCCCATTCCCATTCCCCCATTCCATTCCCATTTCCCCATTCCTCATTCTCTCATTCCCATTCTATTTCCCATTCCTGTCTTCTTTATCTGCTTTCAAAATGCTTTCCCATGTTCCCATGTTCCTATTCCCCCATTCCCACATTCCCGTCTCCCCGCAGGCTCTCCGGCCGTTCCCGTTCCCGTTCCCATTCCCACATTCCCGTCTCTCCCAGGCTCTCCGGCCGTTCCCGTTCCCGTTCCCATTCCCACATTCCCGTCTCCCCGCAGGCTCTCCGGCCGTTCCCGTTCCCGTTCCCATTCCCACATTCCCGTCTCCCCGCAGGCTCTCCGGCCGTTCCCATTCCCACATTCCCGTCTCTCCCAGGCTCTCCGGCCGTTCCCGTTCCCATTCCCGTTCCCATTCCCATTCCCATTCCCATTCCCACATTCCCGTCTCCCCGCAGGCTCTCCGGCCGTTCCCGTTCCCGTTCCCGTTCCCGTTCCCGTTCCCATTCCCACATTCCCGTCTCTCCCAGGCTCTCCGGCCGTTCCCGTTCCCATTCCCATTCCCACATTCCCGTCTCTCCCAGGCTCTCCGGCCGTTCCCATTCCCACATTCCCGTCTCCCCGCAGGCTCTCCGGCCGTTCCCATTCCCGTTCCCGTTCCCATTCCCACATTCCCGTCTCTCCCAGGCTCTCCGGCCGTTCCCGTTCCCATTCCCACATTCCCGTCTCTCCCAGGCTCTCCGGCCGTTCCCGTTCCCGTTCCCGTTCCCATTCCCACATTCCCATTCCCACATTCCCGTCTCCCCGCAGGCTCTCCGGCCGTTCCCATTCCCATTCCCATTCCCGTTCCCATTCCCATTCCCATTCCCACATTCCCGTCTCCCCGCAGGCTCTCCGGCCGTTCCCGTTCCCGTTCCCATTCCCACATTCCCGTCTCTCCCAGGCTCTCCGGCCGTTCCCGTTCCCATTCCCATTCCCATTCTCATTCCCATTCCCATTCCCACATTCCCGTCTCTCCCAGGCTCTCCGGCCGTTCCCGTTCCCGTTCCCGTTCCCATTCCCACATTCCCGTTCCCATTCCCACATTCCCGTCTCTCCCAGGCTCTCCGGCCGTTCCCGTTCCCGTTCCCGCAGCGGCGTCTCCGTTCCCGGGGCCGTGCCCGGCGCACCCGTCGCAGCCGCTGTCGCTGTTCTGCAGCGCCTGCGACCGCCTCACCTGCGCAGAGTGTCACCGGGGCCCGCACCGCGCCCACCCGTGAGTGTCCCCCTCGTTAGCACTCATTAGTTAATTAGCACCACACTGTGCCCACCCGTGAGTGCCCGCCTCGTTAGCGCTCATTAGATAATTAGCACCGTGCCTTGTTAGTGCTCATTACAATATTAGCAATGCACTGTGCCCACCCGTGAGTGCCCGCCTCGTTAGCGCTCATTAGATAATTAGCACCGTGCCTTGTTAGTGCTCATTACAATATTAGCAGTGCACCGCGCCCACCCGTGAGTGCCCGCCTCGTTAGCGCTCATTAGATAATTAGCACCGCACTGTGTCCACCCCTGAGTGCTGTTAGTGCTCATTAGTGCTCATTAGTGCTCATTAGATAATTAGCACCGCACTGCGCCCACCCCTGAGTGCTATTAGTGCTCATTAGCTCTCATTAGCTAATTAGCACCGCACTGCGCCCACCCGTGAGTGCAGTTAGTGCTCATTAGTGCTCATTAGTGCTCATTAGTGCTCATTAGTGCTCATTAGATAATTAGCACCACACCATGCCCACCTGTTAGTGCTCATTAGTGCTCATTAGTGCTCATTAGCGCTCATTAGGTAATTAGCACCGCACTGCGCCCACCCGTGAGTGTCCACCTTGTTAGCGCTCATTAGCTAATTAGCACTGCAGTGCGCCCACCCATGAGTGCTGTTAGTGCTCATTAGTGCTCATTAGTGCTCATTAGATAATTAGCACCCCACCATGCCCACCCCTGAGTGCTGTTAGTGCTCATTAGTGCTCATTAGTACTCATTAGATAATTAGCACCGCACTGCGCCCACCCGTGAGTGCTGTTAGTGCTCATTAGTGCTCATTAGCGCTCATTAGATAATTAGCACTGCACTGGCCCACCCGTGAGTGCTGTTAGTGCTCATTAGTGCTCATTAGTGCTCATTAGTGCTCATTAGTGCTCATTAGTGCTCATTAGTGCTCATTAGTGCTCATTAGTGCTCATTAGCGCTCATTAGCACTCATTAGATAATTAGCACCGCACCACACCCACCCGTGAGTGCCTAGTGCTCATTAACACTCATTAGCTAATTAGCTAATTAGCACGGCACCCACGCCCACCCGTGAGTGCCCATTAGAGCTCATTAACGCTTGTTAGATAATTAGCACTGCACCGTGTTCACCCGTGAGTACCTGCCTCCTTAGCGCTCGTTAACGCTTGTTAGCTAATTAGGACCGCACTTCCCAGGAGTGCTGCACCTCGTTAGTGTTCATTAGCTAATTAGCACCCACCCGTGAGTGCCACGCCTCATTAGCATTCCTCAGCTAATTAGCAACCACCAGTGAGTGCCTGCATGCCTCCTTAGAGCTAATTAGCTAATTAGCACAGTGACCACCTGTGAGTGCCTGCATGCCTCATTAGTGCTGATTAGCACTGCCCTGTGACCCATTAGTGCTAATTAGCACTGTGCCCACCTGTGAGTGCTTGCATACCTCATTAACACTAATTAGCACCACGACCACCTGTGAGTGCCTTCATGCCTCATTAGTGCTAATTAGTGCCATGACCACCCATGAGTTTCATGCCTCATTAGTGCTAATTAGCACAGTGACCACCCGTGAGTGCCTCATTAGTGCTAATTAGCACCATGACCACCTGTGAGTGCCTCATTAGCGTTAATTGGCACTGTGACCACCTGTAGAGCCTCATTAGCGCTAATTAGCACTGTGACCACCTATGAGTTCCTCATTAGCGCTAATTAGCACTGTGACCACCCATGAGTGCCTCATTAGCGCTAATTAGCACTGTGATCACCTATGAGTTCCTCATTAGTGCTAATTAGCACAGTGACCACCTGTAGTGCCTCATTAGCGCTAATTAGCACAGTGACCACCAATATACCTCATTAGCGCTAATTAGCACCGTGACCACCTGTGAGTGCCTCATTAGCACTAATTAGCACAATGACCATCCCTGAGTGCCTCATTAGCACTAATTAGCACAATGACCATCCCTGAGTGCCTCATTAGCACTAATTAGCACCGTAACCACCTGTGAGTGCCTCATTAGCGTTAATTGGCACTGTGAGCACCTGTAGAGCCTCATTAGTGCTAATTAGCACTGTGACCATCCATAAGTGCTGGTTAATTACTCCTGTTAATTAAAATTACTGGTTTTATCACTGATTTTATTAAAGCTCGTTAGTGGGGCAGGTGCTGAAGGGTTGGGAAAGGCGAGCATTAATTAGCAGAGCGGGTGTGGCTTGAACCAGAACGAGCTAATTAATGACTAATTAATGGCTGATGAATTGGTTGTTTAAATTAATTTCTTTTTTAATTAATCTTAGTTGGGTTTTCTTTACGGCTTTGCTGGTTTTTAATTGGTCAAACTTCTGAGGCAATTAATGAGTGTTTTGATTGCTTAGCTGGGGACATATTTAATTAGCTTGATTGTCTTATTAATTAGCTCATTTACATGGTCGTTAATGGCACAAAAAGCAGTTTTGATGGGTAAGATCTAATTGGATTAATGAAATTAGTGTAATTAGTGATTAAATTACAGGATCTGTTACCTGGAGTATCTCATTAACTAAAAACCCTTAATTCACTAATTGAATTAATTAAATAACTGATGCTTAATGAAGATTAATTAGCTTATTAATGGGTAATGAGCTAAGAAACTTACTTTTCTTTTTTTCTCCCCTTTTCTCTCATTTTTTTCTCCCCTTTTCTGCCCCATTTCCCCCTTTTTCCTTTTCCCTTTTTCCTTCCCCCTTTTTCCTTTTCCCTTTTTTCCTTTTTTCCTTTTTTCCTTTTCCTCTTTTCCCTTTTTTAATTTTCTCTTTTCCTCCCATTTTCTCCTCCATTTTCTCCCCGTTTCTCCCTGTTTTTCCCCATTTCCCCCATTTTTCCCTGTTCCTTCCCATGCTTTTTCCCATTTCTCCTGATTCCCCCATTTTTCCCCATTTTCCCCATTTCTCCATTTCTTCCCCCCATTTCCCCCCATTTCTCCCTCTTTTCCCCTTTTTTGCTGTTTCCTCCTCATTTTCCCTATGTTTCTCCCCATTTTTACCCTTTTTCCCTTTGTTTTTCCCCATTTCCCCCATTTTCCACCCATTTTCCCATTCCCCCCACGTTTCCCCCCCACTTCTCCCCACTTTTCCCATGTTTTCCCCACGTTTTTCCTCGTTTTCCCCACGTTTTTCCCCGTTTTCCCCACGTTTTTCCCCATTTTCCCCATGTTTCGCCCCATTTCCCTCCATTTCCCACCCTTTTCCCCCACTTCCCCCTTATTTCTCCTCATTTCTCCCCATTTCCCTGTTTCTACCTGTTCCTCCCCGTTTTTCCCATGTTTTTCCTCATTTTCCCTATTTCCCCCATTTCCCCTCATTTTCCCCATATTTTTCCCTATTTCCCCCTGTTTTTCCCCATTTCTCCCCATTGTACCCCCATTTCCCCCCACTTCTCCCATTTTCCCCACGTTTTTCCGAATTCCTCCCCATTTCCCCCGTTTTTCCCTTTTTCCCATTTTCCCCGTTTCCCCCCACTTCTCCCCACTTTTCCCATGTTTTCCCCACGTTTTTCCCCATTTTCCCCATGTTTCACCCCATTTCCCTCCATTTCTCGCCCTTTTCCCCAATTTCCACCTTATTTCTCCTCATTTCTCCCCATTTCCCTGTTTTTCCCTGTTCCTCCCCATTTTCCCATGTTTTTCTCCATTTTCCCTATTTCCCCCATTTCCCCCATGTTTTTCCCCATGTTTTTCCCCATTTCCCCCATTTCCCCCCATTCCTCCCCATTTTCCCCATGTTTTCACCCATGTTTACCCCGTTTTTCCCATGTTTTTCTCCGTTTTCCCTATTTCCCCCATTTTCCCCATGTTTTTCCCCATTTCCCCCCAATTCTCCCCATTTCCCCATATTTTTCCCCATTTCTCCCCATTTCCCCCTATTTTTCCCCATTTCTCCCCATTTTCCCCATGTTTTCACCCATGTTTACCCCGTTTTTCCCATGTTTTTCCCCATTTCTCCCCATTTTACCCCCATTTCCCCCCACTTCTCCCATTTTCCCCATGTTTTTCCCCATTCCTCCCCATTTTCCACCTGTTTTTTCCCTTTTTTCCCATTTTCCCCGTTTCCCCCCACTTCTCCCCATTTTTCCCCGTTTTCCCCATGTTTCGCCCCATTTCCCGCCCTTTTCCCCCATTTCCCCCTTATTTCTCCTCATTTCTCCCCATTTCCCTGTTTCTCCCTGTTCCTCCCCATTTTTCCCATGTTTTTCTCCATTTTCCCTATTTCCCCCATTTCCCCTCATTTTCCCCATGTTTTTCCCCATTTCCCCTGTTTCCCCCCAATTCTCCCCATTTCCCCATGTTTTTCCCCATTTCTCCCCATTTCCCCCTATTTTCCCCCATTCCTCCCCATTTTACCCATGTTTTCACCCATGTTTACCCCATTTCCCACACGTTTTTCCCCATTCCTCCCCATTTTCCCCATTCCTCCTCATTTTCCCCGTTTTTTCCCTTTTTCCCATTTTCCCCGTTTCCCCCCACTTCTCCCCACTTTTCCCATGTTTTCGCCACGTTTTTCCCCGTTTTCCCCATGTTTCGCCCCATTCCCCCCCTTTTCCCCCATTTCCACCTTATTTCTCCTCATTTCTCCCCATTTCCCTGTTTCTCCCTGTTCCTCCCCGTTTTTCCCATGTTTTTCTCCATTTTCCCTATTTCCCCCATTTCCCCTCATTTTCCCCATATTTTTCCATATTTCCCCATGTTTTTCCCCATTTCTCCCAATTTCCCCATGTTTTCACCCATGTTTACCCCGTTTTTCCCATGTTTTTCCCCATTTCTCCCCATTTTACCCCCGTTTCCCCCCACTTCTCCCATTTTCCCCATGTTTTTCCCCATTCCTCCCCATTTTCCCCCTGTTTTTTCCCTTTTTTCCCATTTTCCCCGTTTCCCCCCACTTCTCCCCATTTTCCCTATGTTTTCCCCACGTTTTTCCCCATTTTCCCATGTTTTGCCCCATTTCCCGCCCTTTTCCCCCATTTCCACCTTATTTCTCCTCATTTCTCCCCATTTCCCTGTTTCTCCCTGTTCCTCCCCATTTTTCCCATGTTTTTCTCCATTTTCCCCATTTCCCCTCATTTTCCCCATGTTTTTCCCCATTTCCCCCGTTTCCCCCAATTCTCCCCATTTCCCCATGTTTTTCCCCATTTCTCCCCATTTTCCCCTATTTTCCCCCATTCCTCCCCATTTTCCCCATGTTTTCACCCATGTTTACCCTGTTTTTTCCATGTTTTTCCCCATTTCTCCCATTTTCCCCATGTTTTTCCCCATTTCTCCCCATTTCCCCGTGTTTTTCCCCATTTCTCCCCATTTTCCCCTATTTTCCCCCATTTCTCCCCATTTTCCCCATGTTTTCCCCCATGTTTTTCCCCGTGTTTTTCCCCATTTCCCCCATGTTTTCCCCCATGTTTTTCCCCGTGTTTTTCCCCATTTCCCCCATGTTTCCCCCATGTTTTTCCCCACGTTTTCCCCCATGTTTTCCCCCACGTTTCCCCCCATTTCCTCCATGTTTTTCCCCCTGTTTTCCCCCCTGTTTTCCCCATATTTTCCCCCATGTTTTTCCCCGTGTTTTTCCCCATTTCCCCCATGTTTTCCCCCCATTTCCCCCATGTTTTCCCCCATGTTTTCCCCCATGTTTTTCCCCCATGTTTTCCCCATTTCCTCCATGTTTTCCCCCATGTTTTCTCCCATGTTTTCCCCCATGTTTTCCCCCATGTTTTTCCCCATGTTTTCCCCCATGTTTTTCCCCATTTCCCCCATGTTTTTCCCCATGTTTTCCCCCATGTTTTCCCCCATGTTTTCCCCATGTTTTCCCCATGTTTTCCCCCACGTTTCCCCCCATTTCCCCCCATTTTTTCCCCCCATTTCCCCCGTTTTCCCCCGTTGTTCCCGCCGTGTGCAGCTCGCAGCCGCTGGACGAGGCCATCCGGCAGCAGCGCTCGGTGCTGGTGGCGCTGCTGCAGCGCCTGGCGGACAAACACGCGGCGGTGCAGCGCTGCGCCAAGGAGCTGCGCGCCTTGTGCGTGTCCCCGCGTCCCCTCGCGTCCCTTTGTGTCCCCTCGCGTCCCCTCGTGTCCCCTCGCGTCCCCTCGCGTCCCTTTGTGTCCTTTCATGTCCCCTCACGTCCCTTTGTGTCCCCTCGTGTCCCCTCGTGTCCCTGCCCTGTCCCTCGAGTCCCCTCGCGTCCCTTCGCGTCCCCTCGCGTCCCCTCGCGTCCTTTCGCGTCCCTTCGTGTCCCCTTGTGTTCCTGCCCTGTCCCTCGCGTCCCCTCGTGTCCCTTCGTGTCCCCTCGTGTCCCTGCCACGTCCCCGTGTCACCTCGCGTCCCCTCGCGTTCCCTCGTGTCCCTGCCCTGTCCCTTTGCGTCCCGTCGTGTCCCTTCGTGTCCCCTTGCGTCCTCTCGCGTCCCCTCGTGTCCCTTCGTGTCCCCTCGTGTCCCCTCGTGTCCCCTCGCGTCCCCTCATGTCCCCTCGTGAACCCTCAAGTCCCCTCGCGTCCCTTTGCGTCCCTTCGTGTCCCTTTGTGTCCCTTCATGTCCCCTCGCGTCCCCTCGTGTCCCCTCGTGTCCCCTCGTGTCCCTTCATGTCCCTTCATGTCCCCTCGCGTCCCCTTGTGTCCCCTCGTGAACCCTCGTGTCCCTTCATGTCCCCTCGTGTCCCCTTGAGTCCCTTCGTGTCCCCTTGTGTCCCCTCATGTCCCCTCGTGTCCCTGCCCTGTCCCTCACATCCCCTCGTGTCCCCTCGTGTCCCTGCCACGTCCCCATGTCACCTCATGTCCCTGCCCCATCCCTGTGTCCCCTCGCGTCCCCTCCGTGCCCCGTGTCCCCTCGTCTCCCCTCGTGTCCCCTCGTGTCCCCCCATGTCCCCCGTGTCCCCAACGTCCCCTCCACACCCCGTGTCCCCGGTGTCCCCTCGTGTCCTCTCGTGTCCCCTCGTGTCCTCTCGTGTCCCCTCGTGTCCCTGCCCTGTCCCTCGCGTCCCCTTGCGTCCCCTCGCGTCCCCTCGTGAACCCTCGCGTCCCTTCGTGTCCCCTTGTGAACCTTTGCATCCCCTCGTGTCCCCTCGTGTCCCCCAGTGTCCCCTCGTGTCCCCTCGTGTCTCTTCGTGTCCCCTCATGTCTCTTCGTGTCCCTTTGCGTCCCTTCGTGTCCCCTTTTGTCCCTTCGTGTCCCCTCGTGAACCCTCGCGTCCCCTCACGTCCCTTCGTGCCCCCTGGTGTCCCCTCATGTCCCTTCGTGTCCCCCTCGCGTCCCCTCGTGTCCCTGCCACGTCCCCGTGTCGCCTCATGTCCCTGCCCCATCCCTGTGTCCCCTCGCGTCCCCTCCACGCCCCGTGTCCCCTCGTGTCCCCTGGCGTTCCTTCGTGTCCCCTCGCGTCCCCTCGCGTCCCTGCCCTGTCCCTCGCGTCCCCTTGCGTCCCCTCATGTCCCCTCGCGTCCCCTCGCGTCTCTTTGTGTCCCTTCGCGTCCCTTTGTGTCCCCTCGTGTCCCCTCGTGTCCCCTCGTGTCCCCTCGTGTCCCCTCATGTCCCTGCCCCATCCCTGTGTCCCCTCGCGTCCCCTCCACACCCCATGTCCCCCGTGTCCCCTGGTGTCCCCCGTGTCCCCTCGTGTCCCCTCGCTTCCCCCCGTGTCCCCCATGTCCCCCCGCGTCCCCTCGCGTCCCTTTGTGTCCCCTCGCGTCTCCTTGCATTCCTTCACGTCCCCTCGCGTCCCTTCGCGTCCCTTCGCGTCCCTTTACGTCCCCTTGTGTCCTTTCGTGTCCCCTCGTGTCCTCTCATGTCCCTGCCCTGTCCCTTGTGTCCCCTCGTGTCCCCTCATGTCCCTGCCCTGTCCCTCGCGTCCCCTTGTGTCCCTTCATGTCCCCTCGTGTCCCCCCGCGTCCCCTCGTGTCCCTGCCCTGTCCCTCGTGAACCCTCATGTCCCCTTGTGTCCCCTTGCGTCCTTTCATGTCCCTTTGCGTCCCCTTGCGTCCCTTTGTGTCCTTTCATGTCCCTTCGTGTCCCCTCACGTCCCCTTGTGTCCCCTCGCGTCCCTTTGTGTCCCCTCGTGTCCCTGCCACGTCCCCATGTGGCCTCACGTCCCTGCCCCATCCCTGTGTCCCCTCGCGTCCCCTCCACGCCCCGTGTCCCCCCGTGTCCCCTCATGTCCCCTCGTGTCCCCCGGTGTCCCCTCGTGTCCCCTCGCGTCCCTTTGTGTCCCTTCATGTCCCCTCGCGTCCCCTTGTGTCCCCTCATGTCCCCTCGCGTCCCTTCATGTCCCTTCGTGTCCCTTTGCATCCCTTCGGCTCCCTTCGCGTCCCTTCGTGTCCTTTCATGTCCCCTCGCGTCCCCTCGTGTCCCTGCCCTGTCCTTCATGTCCCCTCGTGTCCCCTCGTGTCCCTGCCACGTCCCCATGTCACCTCATGTCCCTGCCCCATCCCTGTGTCCCCTCGCGCCCCCTCCACGCCCCGTGTCCCCCGTGTCCCCTCGTGTCCCCCCGTGTCCCCCAGTGTCCCCTGGTGTCCCCTGGTGTCCCCCTGTGTCCCCTGGTGTCCCCCGGTGTCCCCCGTGTCCCCTTGTGAACCCTCAAGTCCCCTCGCATCCCCTCGTGTCCCTGCCATGTCCCCATGTCACCTCATGTCCCTGCCCCATCCCTGTGTCCCCTCGCGTCCCCTCCACACCCCGTGTCCCCCCGTGTCCCCCGGTGTCCCCCCGTGTCCCCCCGTGTCCCCTCATGTCCCCGGCGTCCCCTCCACACCCCGTGTGCCCCGGTGTCCCCCCGTGTCCCCCGTGTCCCCCATGTCCCCAACGTCCCCCCACACCCGTGTCCCGCAGCATGCGCGGTCTGTCGGAGGCGCAGCAGCGGCTGCAGGTGGAGGTGAAGCTGGCCGTGCTGCAGGTCATGCGGGAGCTCAACAAGCGCAGCAAGGCGCTGGTGTGCGACGTGCAGGTCAGCACCACCCCGTGGTGTCCCCTCGTGTCCCCTCCCTGTGACACGGCGGTGACCGCGGTGTCCCCGCAGCGCGCGGCCGAGGGGCGGCAGGAGCGGCTGCAGCGGCAGCAGCGCGCGCTGAGCCGGGCGCAGCGGCAGCAGGAGCACGTGCTGCGCTTCGGCGCCCGCGCCCTCGACAGCCCCCACGGGGCTGCACTGCTGCTGTCCCGGAGGCTGGTGAGTGCCTGCACCCCAATTTCTCCCCATTTCCCCCTTTTTTCCCCCATTTTTTCCCTGTTTCTCCCCATTTTTTCATCCCCACGGCGCTGCCCTGCTGCTCTCCCGGAGGCTGGTGAGTGCCTGCACCCCCTTTCCCCACGTTTTTCCCCATTTTTTCCCTGTTTCTCCCCATTTTTTCAACCCCACGGTGCCACCCTGCTGCTCTCCCGGAGGCTGGTGAGTACCTGCACCCCCTTTATGCCCAGTTCCCCACATTTTTCTCCCTTTCTGCCCATTTTTCCCTGTTTTCCCCCCGTTTTTCCCCGTTTCTCCTCATTTTTCCCATTTTCTCCCAATTTCTCCCCATTTTCCCCATTTTTTCATCCCCACGGCACCGCCCTGCTGCTCTCCTGGAGGCCAGTAAGCAGCTGCACCCCCGTTTCTCCCCATTTTCCCCCGATTTTCCCCATTTCTCCCCATTTTCCCCATTTCTCCTCATTTTCCCCATTTCTCCCCATTTTTCCCCATTTCTCCCCATTTTTTTCCTGTTTCTCCCCATTTTTTCAACCCCACGGTGCCACCCTGCTGCTCTCCCGGAGGCTGGTGAGTGCCTGCACCCCCTTTCTGCCCATTTCCCCACGTTTTTCTCCCTTTCTGCCCAATTCCCCACATTTTTCTCCCTTTCTGCCCATTTTTCCCTGTTTTTCCCCATTTCTCCCCATTTTCCCCGTTTTCTCCCAATTTCTCCCATTTCTCCCCATTTTCCCCATTTTTCCCCATTTCTCCCAATTTTCCCCATTTTTCTCCCAATTTCTCCCCATTTTCCCCATTTCTCCCCATTTTCCCCTGTTTTTCCCTGCTTTTCCCCATTTTTTCATCCCCATGGCGCTGCCCTGCTGCTGTCCCGGAGGCTGGTGAGTGCCTGCACCCCGTTTCTCCCCATTTTTCCCCATATTTTTCCTGTTTCTCCCCATTTTTTCAACCCCACGGCACCGCCCTGCTGCTCTCCCAGAGGCTGGTGAGTGCCTGCACCCCAATTTCTCCCCATTTCTCCCCCATTTTTCCCCATTTTTTTCCTGTTTCTCCCCATTTTTTAATCCCCATGGTGCCGCCCTGCTGCTCTCCCGGAGGCTGGTGAGTGCCTCACCCCCTTTCTGCCCATTTCCCCACATTTTTCTCCCTTTCTGCCCATTTTTCCCTGTTTCTCCCCATTTTCCCAATTTTTCTCCCAATTTCTCCCAATTTCTCTCCATTTCCCCCATTTCTCCCCATTTTTCCCCATTTTTTCCCTGTTTCTCCCCATTTTTTCATCCCCACGGTGCCACCCTGCTGCTCTCCCAGAGGCTGGTGAGTGCCTGCGCCCCCTTTCTGCCCATTTCTCCCCATTTTCCCCATTTTTTTCCTGTTTCTCCCCATTTTTTCATCCCCACGGCGCCGCCCTGCTGCTGTCCCGGAGGCTGGTGAGCAGCTCCACCCCCGTTTCTCCCCATTTTCCCCCGTTTTTCCCCATTTTCCCCATTTTTCTCCCAATTACTCCCCATTTCTCTCCATTTTCTCCCAATTTCTCCCCATTTCCCCCATTTCTCCCCATTTTTCCCCATTTTTCCCTGTTTCTCCCCATTTTTTCAACCCCACGGTGCAGCCCTGCTGCTCTCCCGGAGGCTGGTGAGTGCCTGCACCCCCTTTCTGCCCATTTCCCCCATTTTTCCCCATTTTTTCCTGTTTCTCCCCATTTTCTCATCCCCACGGCGCTGCCCTGCTGCTCTCCCGGAGGCTGGTGAGTGCCTGCGCCCCCTTTCTGCCCAATTCCCCACATTTTTCTCCCTTTCTCCCCATTTTCCACCGATTTTCCCCATTTCTCCCCATTTCTCTCCATTTTCTCCCAACTTCTCCCCATTTCCCCCATTTTTCCCCATTTTTTTCCTGTTTCTCCCCATTTTCTCATTCCCACGGCACAGTCCTGCTGCTCTCCCGGAGGCTGGTGAGCGGTTGCACCCCCGTTTCTCCCCATTTTCCCCATTTCTCCCCATTTTCCCCATTTTTCTCCCAATTTCTCCCCATTTTTCTCATTTTTCTCCCAATTTCTCCCCATTTTCCCCATTTCTCCCCATATCCCCCATTTTTCCCCCTTTTTTTCCTGTTTCTCCCCATTTTTTCAACCCCACGGCACAGTCCTGCTGCTCTCCTGGAGGCTGGTGAGCAGCTGCACCCCCGTTTCTCATCGATTTCCCCCGATTTTCCCCATTTCTCCCCATTTTCCCCATTTTCTCCCAATTTCTCCCCATTTCTCCCCCATTTTTCCCCATTTTTTTCCTGTTTCTCCCCATTTTTCAACCCCACGGCGCTGCCCTGCTGCTCTCCCGGAGGCTGGTGAGTGCCTGCACCCCCTTTCTCCCCATTTTTCCCCATTTTTTTCCTGTTTCTCCCCATTTTTTCAACCCCACGGCACTGCCCTGCTGCTCTCCCGGAGGCTGGTGAGTGGCTGCACCCCCGTTTCTGCCCATTTTCCCCCGTTTTTCCCCATTTCTCCCAATTTCTCCCCATTTTCCCCATTTTCTACCAATTTCTCCCCATTTCTCCTATTTTTCCCCATTTTTTTCCTGTTTCTCCCCATTTTTCCATCCCCACGGCACAGTCCTGCTGCTCTCCCGGAGGCTGGTGAGGGGCTGCACCCCATTTTTCTCCATTTTCCCCCATTTTTCTCCATTTTCCCCCATTTTTCCCCATTTCCCCATTTCCCCCCCTTTTTCTCAATTTCCCTCAGTTTTCCCCCATTTTCCCCCATTTTTCCAATTTCTCCCCATTTTTCCCCACTCCCTGCTGGGCAGCCAGAGCCCCCCGGGCCCCCCAGAGCAGCATGTCGGGCTGGGGGTGGCACTTGGGGACACCTGGGGTCACTTGGGGTCACATGGGGACACCTGGGGACACCTGGGGACACCAGGGGACACCGGGGGACACCTGGGGACATTTGTCACCAGCACCGTGAGCCCTTGGGGCGAAGCCACTGCTGGACTGTGCCTTGTCACACCTGATGTCCCCAATGTCCCCAATGTCCCCTGTGTCCCGTGATGTCCCCAGTGTTCCCTGATGTCCCCAATGCCCCCAATGTCCCCAATGTCCCCAGTGTCCCCAATGCCCCCAATGTCCCCAATGTCCCCAGTGTCCCCAATGTCCCCAGTGTCCCCAATGTCCCTGATGCCCCCAATGTCCCCAGTGTCCCCAGTGTCCCCAATGTCCCCAATGTCCCCAATGTCCCCAGTGTCCCCTGTGTCCCGTGATGTCCCCAGTGTCCCCAATGTCCCCAGTGTCCCCAATGTCCCCAATGTCCCCGATGTCCTCAGTGTCCCGTGTCCCCAATGTCCTCGATGTCCCCAATGTCCTCGATGTCCCCAATGTCCCCAGTGTCCCCGATGTCCCCAGTGTCCCCAATGTCCCCAATGTCCCCAGTGTCCCTGATGTCCCCAGTGTCTCCAATGTCCCCAGTGTCCCCAATGTCCCCAGTGTCCCCAGTGTCCCCAGTGTCCCCAGTGTCCCCAGTGTCCCCAATGTCCCCGATGCCCCCAGATCCAATCGCAGCTGCTCCAGGCTCTCAGGGTCCCTGATGTCCCCTGTGTCCCCGATGTCCCTTTGTCCCCTGTGTCCCTGATGTCCGCAATGTCCCCAATGTCCCCAATGTCCCCGATGTCCCCAATGTCCCCTGTGTCCCTGATGTCCCCAATGCCCCCGATGTCCCCAATGTCCCCAGTGTCCCCTGTGTCCTTGTCCCCAGATCCACTCGCAGCTGCTCTGCGCTCTGGGGGTGACTGATGTCCCCAGTGTCCCCAGTGTCCCCAATGTCCCCAATGTCCCCAATGTCCCCAATGTCCCCAATGTCCCCAATGTCCCTGTGTCCCCAGATCCACTCGCAGCTGCTCCGCGCTCTGGGGGTGCCTGATGTCCCCAATGTCCCCAGTGTCCCCAATGTCCCTGTGTCCCCAGATCCACTCGCAGCTGCTCCGCGCTCTGGGGGTGCCTGATGTCCCCGTGTCCCCAATGTCCCCAATGTCCCCAGTGTCCCCAATGTCCCCCCTGTCCCCAGATCCACTCGCAGCTGCTCCGCGCTCTGGGGGTGCCGCTGGAGCCGCTGGAGCCGCAGGGGGAGATGAGATTCCAGTGGGACCCGCAGGGCTGGACCAGGAGCGCCCAGAGCTTCGGTGAGGGGACACCGGGGACACTGGGGACAGCTGGGAGCAATGGGGACACCGGGGACGCTTGGGTGACAGTGGGGACAGCTGGGGACAGCTGGGGACAGCCAGGGGACACCGGGGACACTGGGGACAGCTGGGGACAGCTGGGGACAGCTGGGGATAGCTGGGTGACAGTGGGGACAGCTGGGGACAGCTGGGGACACTGGGGACTACTGGGGATAGCTGGGTGACAGTGGGGACAGCCAGGGGACCCCTGGGGACAGCTGGGGACAGCTGGGGACAGGTGGGGACAGTGGGGACACCTGGGGACATCAAAGACAGCTGGGGACAGCCAGGGAACACTGGGGACAGCTGGGGACAGCTGGGGACACCGGGGACAGCTGGGGACAGCTGGGGACACCGGGGACACCGGGGACGCTTGGGTGACAATGGGGACAGCTGGGGACAGCCAGGGAACACTGGGGACAGCTGGGGACACCGGGGACACTTGGGGGACAGCTGGGGACAGATGGGGACAATGGGGACTGCTGGGGACAGCCAGGGGACACCTGTGGACAATGGGGACTGCTGGGGATAGCTGGGTGACAGTGGGGACAGCTGGGGACAATGGGGACACCGGGGACATCGGGGACATCGGGGACATCGCGGGCATCGGGGACACCGGGGACACTTGGGGGACAGCTGGGGACAGCCAGGGGACAACTGGGGACACTGGGGACAGCTGGGGACCCCTGGGGACACTTGGGAGCAATGGGGACAGCTGGGGACACTGGGGACACTGGGGACAGCCAGGGGACACCTGCAGACAGTGGGGACTGCTGGGGATAGCTGGATGACAGTGGGGACACCAGGGACACCTGGGGACACCAGGGACACCTGGGGACAGCTGGGGACATCAAAGACAGCTGGGGACACTGGAGACAGCCAGGGGACACCGGGGACACTTGGGGGACAGCTGGGGACCCCTGGAGACACTGGGGACTGCTGGGTGACAGTGGGGACAGCCAGGGAACAGCCAGGGGACAGTGGGGACTGCTGGGAGACAGTGGGGACAGCCAGGGAACACTGGGGACAATGGGGACACCTGGGGACAGGTGGGGACCCCTGGGGACAGTGGGGACACTTGGGGGACAGCTGGGGACACCTGGGGACCCCTGGGGACACTTGGGAGCAATGGGGACAGCTGGGGACCCCTGGGGACACCGGGGACAGTGGGGACAGCCAAGGGACACCTGTGGACAATGGGGACTGCTGGGGATAGCTGGGTGACAGTGGGGACACCCAGGGGACACCTGGGGACAGTGGGGACACTGGAGACAGCCAGGAGACACTGGGGGACGCCCAGCAGGACAGAGACACCAGGGACAGCAGGGACAAGGGCACGGAGGGGTGAGGGTGGCGGTGACAAAAGGGACAGAGGTCCCTGGTGGGAGGTGACAAAGGACAAGGGGTCACAGGATGGAGGTGACAAAGGACAGGAGGAGCCAGGTGGGACCAGGGTGGGGGTGACAGGGGACAGGGGGTGACAGGGGGTGACAAGGGACAGGGGGTGACAGGGGACAGGAGGTCCTTGTTTGGGGGGTGACAAGGGACAGGGGGGGTGACAGGGGACAGGGGGTGACAAGGGACAGGATGTCCCAGGGAGGGGGTGACAGGGTGACAAGGGATGGGGGTGACAAGGGACAGGGGGTTCCATGTGGGAGGTGACAAAGGACAAGGGGTCACAGGATGGAGGTGACAAAGGACAAGAAGTGCCAGGTGGGAGGTGACAGAGGGGACCAGGGTGGGGGTGACAGGGGACAGGGTCACCCCAAGGGATGAGGAGTGACAAGGGACAGGATGTCCTAGGGAGGGGGTGACAGGGGGTGACAGGGGTCCCTGTTTGGGGGGTGACAGGGGACAGGATGTCCCAGGGCGGGGGTGACAGGGGACAGGGGGTGACAGGGGTCCCTGTTTGGGGGGTGACAGGGGACAGGACGTCCCAGGGAGGGGGTGACAGGGGACAGGGGTCCCTGTTTGGGGGGTGACAAGTGACAAGGGGGGTCGGGGGGACCCTGTTTGGGGGGTGACAAGTGACAAGGGGGGTCGGGGGGACCCCGCTGTCCCCCTGACCCCCTCCCCTCCCCCCCCAGGTGCCATCATTTCGGAGCCGCCCCTCCCCCCCTCGCTGAGCCCTCCCCCCGCCGGCCGCCCCTCCCCCACCGCGCAGGTACTGGGGGGACATTGGGGGGGTGCCACCCCCGGGGCCACCCCCTGATGTCCCCACGCCGCTGTCCCCCAGGGTCCCCCCACGCTGTCACCTCCCCCCCAGCTGTCACCTCCCCGCCTGGAGCCAGCGGCCACCGAGAGCCCCGAGACGGGTGAGGGGACAGGGAGGGGACACGGGGACAGGGAGGGGACATGGGGACAGGGAGGGGACACCGGGACAGGGAGGGGACACGGGGACAGGGGAGGGGACACGGGGACGGGGAGGGGACACGGGGACAGGGAGGGGACACCGGGACAGGGAGGGGACACCGGGACAGGGAGGGGACACGGGGACAGGGGAGGGGACATGGGGACAGGGAGGGGACACCGGGACAGGGGAGGGGACATGGGGACAGGGAGGGGACACGGGGACAGGGGAGGGGACATGGGGACACGGGAGGGGACATGGGGACAGGGGAGGGGACACGGGGACAGGGAGGGGACACCGGGACAGGGAGGGGACACGGGGACAGGGGAGGGGACATGGGGACAGGGAGGGGACATGGGGACAGGGGAGGGGACATGGGGACAGGGGATGGGACATGGGGACAGGGGAGGGGACATGGGGACAGGGAGGGGACACGGGGACAGGGAGGGGACATGGGGACAGGGAGGGGACACGGGGACAGGGGATGGGACATGGGGACAGGGGATGGGGGGACACGGGGACAGGGAGGGGACACCGGGACAGGGAGGGGACATGGGGACAGGGAGGGGACACGGGGACAGGGAGGGGACACGGGGACAGGGGAGGGGACACGGGGACGGGGAGGGGACACGGGGACAGGGACAGGGACACAGGGACAGGGAGGGGACACCGGGACAGGGAGGGGACACCGGGACAGGGAGGGGACACGGGGACAGGGGAGGGGACATGGGGACAGGGAGGGGACACCGGGACAGGGGAGGGGACATGGGGACAGGGAGGGGACACGGGGACAGGGGAGGGGACATGGGGACACGGGAGGGGACATGGGGACAGGGGAGGGGACACGGGGACAGGGAGGGGACACCGGGACAGGGAGGGGACACGGGGACAGGGGAGGGGACATGGGGACAGGGGAGGGGACATGGGGACAGGGAGGGGGACATGGGGATGGGGAGGGGACACGGGGACAGGGAGGGGACATGGGGACAGGGAGGGGACACGGGGACATGGGGAGGGGGACACAGGATGGGGACACAGGGACAAGGACATGGGAGGGGACACAGGGATGGGGACAGAGGAGGGGACATGCGAGGTGACACAGGGAGGGACACGAGGATAAGGATGGGGGTGACATGGGAGGTGACCTGCGGGACGTCCCTGACGTGGCGTTTGTCACCAGCCCCCAGCCCTGGAAACGGCGTCACCGGAGGGAGGACGTGAGTGTGGGGGAGTCCCTGTCCCTTGTCACCCCCTGCCACCCGTGGGACTCCCTGTCCCTTGTCCCCCTCGTGCTGTCCCTTGTCCCAGGGGTGACATTTCAGGGTGTCCCTGTCCCCCTCTGCAGGAGGAACCCTGGCAGTTCCCCCCGGGAGGAGAAGTTCGTTAAGACGCTGCTCATTAAGCGGTAATTAGAGCGTGGGGGAGGGGAGGATGGGCCCTGCGAGCCCTCTGTCCCTTGTCACCTGTCCCCCTGTGCCAGGACCCCCTGTCCGTGTCCCCAGGAGGTTTGGGGACGCCGGGGTGACCCCGCTGTCCCCTTGGGGACCCCAGGGTGACGCCGCTGTCCCCGGGGAGGTTTGGGGACCCTGGGGTGACCCCGCTGTCCCCTTGGGGACCCCAGGGTGACGCCGCTGTCCCTGGGGAGGTTTGGGGACCCTGGGGTGACCCCGCTGTCCCCCAGGAGGTTTGGGGACCCCGCTGTCCCCTTGGGGACCCCGGGGTGACCCCACTGTCCCCTGGGAGGTTTGGGGACCCCGGGGTGACCCCGCCGTGCCCTTGAGGACCCCGGGGTGACCCCACTGTCCCCCAGGAGGTTTGGGGACCCTGGGGTGACCCCGCTGTCCCCCAGGAGGTTTGGGGACCCCGCTGTCCCCTTGAGGACCCCGGGGTGACGCCGCTGTCCCCCAGGAGGTTTGGGGACCCCGCTGTCCCCTTGGGGACCCCGGGGTGACGCCGCTGTCCCCTGGGAGGTTTGGGGACCCCGGGGTGACCCCGCTGTCCCCTTGGGGACCCCGGGGTGACCCCGCTGTCCCCAGGAGGTTTGGGGACCCCGGGGTGATGCCGCTGTCCCCTTGGGGACCCCAGGGTGACCCCGCTGTCCCCCGGGAGGTTTGGGGACCCCAGGGTGACCCCGCTGTGCCCTTGGGGACCCCGGGGTGACGCCGCTGTCCCCCGGGAGGTTTGGGGACCCCGGGGTGACCCTGCTGTCCCTTTGAGGACCCCGGGGTGACCCCACTGTCCCCTTGGGGACCCCGGGGTGACCCCGCTGTCCCCCTGGGAGGTTTGGGGACCCCGGGGTGACCCTGCTGTCCCCTTGGGGACCCCGGGGTGACCCCACTGTCCCTGGGGAGGTTTGGGGACCCCGGGGTGACCCCACTGTCCCCTTGAGGACCCCGGGGTGACCCCGGGGAGGTTTGGGGACCCTGGGGTGACCCCGGGGAGGTTTGGGGACCCCGGGGTGACCCCGCTGTCCCCTTGGGGACCCCGGGGTGACCCCGCTGTCCCCAGGAGGGGTCCCCCCGGGGCCCAGGACAGCCCCCGGCTCCCCAAGGAGCCGCGGGTGAGTTTGGAGCGCCTGGAGCTGGACCTGGAGCTGGACCCGGCGCAGCCGCCCGTGTTCCGCATCTTCCCGGGGCCCTCGGAGCAGGAGTTCAGCCTCATCGTCATCGAGCAGGGGACAGCGGGGACAGAGGGGACAGAGGGGACAGAGGGCACACCGGGGGCAGCGGGGACAGCGGGGACAGAAGGGACAGCGGGGACAGTGCAGCCACACGGAGTCCTTCTTGTCAAGGTGAGCGTCCACCGTGTCCCCTCCAGTTCCCACTGTCCCCTCCCCACCCAGGTGAGTGTCCCCTGTGTCCCCTCCAGTTCCCACTGTCCCCTCCCTACCCAGGTGAGTGTCCCCTATGTCCCCTCCAGTGTCCCACTGTCCCCTCCCCACCCAGGTGAGTGTCCCTTGTGTCCCCTCCCCACCCAGGTGAGTGTCCTCTGTCCCCCTCCCCTTCCCGTTTGTCCCCTCTCCACCCCCTCTAGTGTCCCCTGTCCCTGTGTCCCCTGTCCCTGTCCCTGACCGTGTCCCCTGACCATGTCCCCTGTCCCTGTTCCTGTCCCTGTCCCCTGTCCCTGTCCCCTGTCCCTGTCCCTGACCGTGTCCCCTGACCGTGTGTCCCCTGTCCCCGTCCCCTGTCCTGTCCCTGTCCCTGTCCCTGTCCCTGTCCCTGTCCCTGTCCCCTGTCCCCGTCCCCTGTCCTGTCCCTGTCCCTGTCCCCTGTCCCTGCCCCTGTCCCTGTCCCTGTCCCTGTCCCCTGTCCCTGTCCCTGTCCCTGTCCCTGCCCCTGTCCCTGTCCCTGTCCCCTGTCCCTGTCCCCTGTCCCTTATCCCCTGTCCCTGTCCCTGTCCCTGTCCCCTGTCCCTGTCCCCTGTCCCCTGTCCCTGTCCCTGTCCCCTATCCCTGTCCCCTGTCCCCTGTCCCTGTCCCCTATCCCTGTCCCCTGTCCCCTGTCCCTGTCCCTGTCCCTGTCCCTGCCCCTGTCCCTGTCCCCTGTCCCTGTCCCTGTCCCTGTCCCTGTCCCTGTCCCTGTCCCTGACCGTGTTCCCCACGCAGGAGGAGCAGCAGGAGTCGCCCATCGGGGACATTGGGGACATTGGGGACATCAAACCCGTGGGGCTGCTGCCGCCTCCCCCGGGGGATCCGGGCCCAGCCGCGGGCTCCCCCCCCTGCCCGGGGGTCCCGGGGGTCCCGGGGGTGTCGTGCTGCCGCGTGTGCGGCCAGGCCGGGGCCGTGGTGATGTGTGACCGCTGCCAGCGCTGCTTCCACCTGCACTGCCACCTGCCCGCGCTGCAGGACGTGCCCAGGTACGGGATCCGCTGGGATCCACTGCCCTCCCAGTGATCCACTGCCCCGTGTCACCCCCCGATGTCCCTGGGATCCACTGCCCCGTGTCACCCCCTGGGATCCACTGCCCTGTGTCACCCCCTGGGATCCACTGCCCCGTGTCACCCCCCTGGGATCCACTGCCCCGTGTCACCCCCCTGGGATCCACTGCCCCGTGTCACCCATCTGGGATCCACTGCCCCGTGTCACCCCCCTGGGATCCACTGCCCCATGTCACCCATCTGGGATCCACTGCCCCGTGTCACCCCCCAATGTCCCTGGGATCCACTGCCCTGTGTCACCCCCCTGGGATCCACTGCCCCGTGTCACCCCACTGGGATCCACTGCCCTGTGTCACCCCTTGGGGGTCTCTGGGCACCAAACCCG
This sequence comes from Taeniopygia guttata, assembly GCF_048771995.1. Lineage (NCBI taxonomy): Eukaryota > Metazoa > Chordata > Aves > Passeriformes > Estrildidae > Taeniopygia > Taeniopygia guttata. The sequence continues at coordinate 1,818,532 of NC_133062.1, forward strand.
TGTGACCCCGTTGCTGATCCCTCAATCCCAGTGCCGTGGGGATCCCTGGGCGCCGATCCCGGTGACCCCGTTGCCAATCCCAGCCCCACGGGGATCCCCGGGCCCCGATCCCGGTGACCCCGTTGCCGATCCCAGCCCCATGGGGATCCCTGGGTGCTGATCCCAGCCCCATGGGGATCCCCGGGCCCCGATCCCATATGACCCCGTTGCCCATCCCGCAGCCCCATGGGGATCCCCAGGTGCCGATCCCCCGTGACCCCGTTGCCAATCCCTCGATCCCAGCCCCATGGGGATCCCGGGCCCCGATCCCGGTGACCCCGTTGCCGATCCCGCAGCCCCGAGTGGACGTGTTTGCTGTGCCAGGAGCTGCCCCCGCCCCTGCCGGAGCCGCAGCTGGACACGGAGCCGGGCCCCCCCCTCAAGCTGAGCCCCCAGGACCAGCAGGTGAGGCCGGGCTGATCCCGCCGGGGCGATCCCGTGGGATCCCTTCCCGCCGGGATCTCAGCAGCGATGCCGACCCCGCAGCGCTGCGAGTTCGTCCTGCTGGAGCTGCTGTGCCACGAGCCCTGCCGGCCCCTGCAGCGCCTCTGCAGCTCCCCGGTGAGCAATGGGGTCTGGGATCCGGGATCGGGGGGGATCTAGGGTGGGATCAGCTCCCCGGTGAGCAATGGGGTCCGGGATCCGGGATCGGGGGGGATCTGGGACCAGGGTGGGATCAGGGGTGGGATCAGCTCCCCGGTGAGCAATGGGGTCCGGGATCCGGGATCGGGGGGGATCTGGGGTGGGATCAGCTCCCCGGTGAGCAGATGGGATCTGGGATTGGGGGGGATCAGCTCCCCGGTGCGCAGATGGGGTCTGGGATCCGGGATCGGGGGGGATCTGGGGTGGGATCAGGGGTGGGATCAGCTCCCCGGTGAGCAATGGGGTCTGGGATCCGGGATCGGGGGGTATCTAGGGTGGGATCAACTCTCCAGTGAGTGTGTGGAATCTGGGATCTGGGTGGGATATGGGGTGGGATCAGTTCCCTGATGAGCAGGTGGAATCTGGGATCTGAGTAGGATCAGGGGTGGGATCAGCTCCCTAATGAGCAGGAGGGATCTGGGACCTGACGGGATCAGGGGTGGGATCAGCTCCCCGGTGAGCGATGGGGTCTGGGATTGGGGGGGATCTGGGGTGGGATCAGGGGTGGGATCAGCTCCCCGGTGAGCGCCGGGGTCTGGGATCCGGGATTGGGGGGGATCAGCTCCCCGGTGAGCGCCGCGTCTGGGATCCGGGATCGGGGGGGATCTGGGGTGGGATCAGCTCCCCGGTGAGCAATGGGGTCTGGGATCTGGGATCAGGGGTGGGATCAGCTCCCTGGTGAGTGGGAGGGATCCAAGATCTGGGGGGGGATCAGGGGAGGGATCAGCTCCCTGGTGAGCAGGAGGGATCAGAGGGGATCTGGGATCGGGGGGGATCTGGGGTGGGATCAGCTCCCCAGTGAGTGGGCGGAATCTGGGATCTGGGGTGGGATCAGCTCCCTGATGAGCAGGTGGAATCTGATCAGGGATCGGGATCAGGGATGGGATCGTGGTTGGAATCTGGGATCTGGGTGGGATTGGGATCTGGGTTGGGATTGGGGCAGGCTCTGGACCAGAGGTGGGATCTGAGGGGGATCAGGGATGGGATCTGGGATCAGGATCAGGGGGTGGGATCTGGGGGGGATCAAGGGTGGATCAGCCCTGTTTGGGATCAGGATCAGAGTGTAGGATCAGGGATGGGATCTGGGATCAGGATCAGGGGGTGGGATCTGGGGGGGATCAAGGGTGGATCAGCCCTGTTTGGGATCAGGATCAGAGTGTAGGATCAGGGATGGGATCTGGGGGCGATCAGGGATCAATGACAGGATAAGGGGAAGGATCAGGGATGGGATCTGGGGGCGATCGGGGATCAATAACAGGATAAGGGGAAGGATCAGGGGTGGGATCTGGGATCAGGGGTGGGATCAAGGGTGGGATCAGGGATGGGATCAGCCCTGTTTGGGATCAGGGGGTGGGATCAGGATCAGGGGTGGGATCAGAGAACGGATCAGGATCAGGAGGTGGGATCAGAGGATGGATCAGGAGGTGGGATCAGATGATGGATCAGGATCAGAGGTGGGATCAGGATCAGGAGGTGGGATCAGAGGATGGATCAGGAGGTGGGATCAGATGATGGATCAGGATCAGGAGGTGGGATCAGAGAACGGATCAGGATCAGGGGTGGGATCAGAGGATGGATCAGGATCAGGGGTGGGATCAGAGGATGGATCAGAACCAGGGGTGGGATCAGAGGACGGATCAGGATCAGGGGTGGGATCAGGGGGTGGGATCAGGATCAGGGGTGGGATCAGAGGATGGATCAGGGGTGGGATCAGGGGACGGATCAGGATCAGAGGTGGGATCAGATGATGGAGCGGGATCAGAGGTGGGATCAGAGAACAGATCAGGATCAGGGGTGGGATCAGAGGATGGATCAGGATCAGGGGTGGGATCAGAGAACGAATCAGGATCAGGGGTGGGATCAGAGAACGGATCAGGATCAGGGGTGGGATCAGAGAACGAATCAGGATCAGGGGTGGGATCAGAGAACGGATCAGGACCAGGGGTGGGATCAGGGGTGGGATCAGAGGATGGATCGGGATCAGGGGTGGGATCAGAGGACGGATCAGGATCAGGAGGTGGGATCAGATGACAGATCAGAACCAGGGGTGGGATCAGGGCTGGGATCCGCCCGGCTGGGCTCGCTGACCGCGCCGCCGGCCCCGCAGGACGGCCGCGACGCCATGGACCTGACGCTGATGCGGGCGCGGCTGCAGGAGAAGCTGAGCCCCCACTACCGCAGCCCCGAGGAGTTCGCCCGCGACGGCTGGCGCCTGCTGCGCCAGTTCCACCGCCTCACCGAGGTCAGGCAGCCCCTGGGGGCTCTTCTGGGGGTTCTGGGGGGTCCAGCCCCTCTGAGAATTCCCTTTTCCCCCTCCCAGGACAAGGCGGACGTCCAGTCCATCCTGGGGCTGCAGCGCTTCCTGGAGAGCCGCCTCAGCGCCGCCTTCGGGGACCAGAAGTTCTCCCGGCTCCTGCTGGATCCCGAGGAAGCTCTGGAGGTGCCTCCAGGCTCCTGATGGCCCCTCCTGGGGGGTGAAAGCCCTCCCAGGGGTTTGGGTTCCCCCCGGAGCCCCCCGGGACGTGGGGGTGTCCCTGTCCCCCCTTTTCCTGGGGTCACGTGGGAAAATAAAGCCCTGCCTTGGTCTCCTGGGTCCTGCCTCAGTTCTGGGATGGATTTCCGGGATTTTCCCCAATTTCTGGGCTTTGATTTCCTGGATTCTCCTCAATTTTAGGGTTTGGGTTTCCTGGATTTCCCCCAATTTCAAGACTTGTGTTTCCTGGATTTTTCCCAATTTTAGGGTTTGGATTTCCTGGATTTTTCCCAATTTTAAGGCCTTGGATTTCTGGGATTCTCCTCTATTTCAGGGCTTGGATTTCCTGGATTCTCCCCAATTTCAGGGCTTGGATTTCCTGGATTTCCCCCAATTTTAGGGCTTGGGTTTCCTGGATTTCCCCCAATTTCAGGGCTTGAGTTTCCTGGATTCTCCTCAATTTTAGGGCTTGGGTTTCCTGGATTCTCCCCAATTTTAGGGCTTGGGTTTCCTGGATTTTTCCCAGTTTCAGGGTTTGGATTTCCTGGATTTTTCCCAATTTCAGGGCTTGGATTTCCTGGGTTTTTCCCAATTTTAGGGCTTGGGTTTCCTGGATTTGCCCCAATTTCAGGGTTTGGATTTCCTGGATTTTCCCCAATTTCAAAGCTTGGGTTTCCTGGATTTTTCCCAATTTTAGGGCTTGGGTTTCCTGGATTTTTCCCAATTTTAGGGCTTGGGTTTCCTGGATTTCCCCCAGTTTTAGGGCTTTGATTTCCTGGATTTTCCCCAATTTTAGGGCTTGGGTTTCCTGGATTTTTCCCAATTTTAGGGTTTGGATTTCCTGGATTTTTCACAATTTTAGGGCTTGGGTTTCCTGGATTTTTCCCAATTGTAGGGCTTGGGTTTCCTGGATTTTCCCCAATTTCAGGGCTTGGATTTCCTGGATTTTCTGCAATTTTAGGGCTTGGGTTTCCTGGATTTTTCCCAATTTTAGGGTTTGGGTTTCCTGGATTTTTCCCAGTTTTAGGCCTTGGATTTTGGGGATTCTCCCCCATTTCAGGGCTTGGATTTCCTGGATTTTCCCCAATTTCTGGGCTTTGATTTCCTGGATTGTCCTCAATTTTAGGGTTTGGATTTCCTGGATTTTCCCCAATTTCAGGGCATGGATTTCCTGGATTTTCCCCAATTTCAGGGCTTGGGTTTCCTGGATTTGTCCCAATTTTAGGGTTTGGATTTCCTGGATTTTTCCCAGTTTCAGGGCTTGGGTTTCCTGGATTTTTCCCAATTTCAGGGCTTGGATTTCCTGGATTTTCCCCAATTTTAGGGTTTGGGTTTCCTGGATTTTTCCCAATTTTAGGCCTTGGATTTCCTGGATTTTCCCCAATTTTAGGGTTTGGGTTTCCTGGATTTTTCCCAATTTTAGGCCTTGGATTTTGGGGATTTCCCCCAATTTTAGGGTTTAGGTTTCCTGGATTTTTCCCAATTTTAGGCCTTGGATTTTGGGGATTCTCCCCAATTTTAGGGCTTGGATTTCCTGGATTTTTCCCAATTTCAGGGCTTGGATTTCCTGGATTCTCCCTCATTTCTGTGCCTGGATGTGCTGGATTTCCCCCAGTTTAGGGCTTTGATTTCCTGGATTCTCTCTCATTTCTGTGCTTGGATTTCCGGGATTCTCTCTCATTCCAGGGCTTGGATTTCCTGGATTCTCCCTCATTTCTGTGCCTGGATGTCCTGGATTTCCCCCAGTTTTAGGGCTTTGATTTCCTGGATTTCCCCCAATTTCTGTGCTTGGATTTCCTGGATTCTCCCTCATTTCTGTGCCTGGATTTCCCCCAGTTTTAGGGCTTTGATTTCCTGGATTCTCCCTCATTCCAGGGCTTGGATTTCCGGGATTCTGCCCCATTCCAGGGCTGGATCCACCCCTGCACACCCCCCCCCGTTCCATCCCCGCCCCCCGAGCTGAACTGGGAGCTGCTGGGAGGGGAAACTGGTCCCAGTTCAGCCCCGGGCCAGCAAAGATGGCGGCGCCCATGACGAACATGGCGGCGCCCACAGGGAGAAAGGGCCGCAAGCCCCGCCCCCGGCACGGGATTGGCTGGTGGAACCGGAAACAGCCGAAGTTCTCCGGAAAGAGCCGAGCGCCTCGCCCCGCCCCCTTTCCCGGAAGAACCCGAAGTGTTCCGGAAATAACCGAAGCGTCGTCGAAGCGCCGGAACGAGTCGATTTCCTTCCGAAAAAAGCCGAAGCGGCCTCGGGCCCGCCCGATTCGTTCCAGAAAGTCCCGAGGGGTCCCGAACCGCCTCTTCCGGAGACCCCCCCCACCCCCGAGCCCCTCCCCCCCGTTCCGGAGATCCCCGAAACATTCCGGAGGTTCCGGAAGCGGTTCCCAAGCGGCGCCGGCGCACCCCGAGGCGGTTCCGCCACCCCCCGAAACGCTTCCGAAGCCGTTCCGGAAGTTGCCCGGCGACTCCGGAGCTTGCCGAGAGGTTCCGAAGCCCTGCGGAGCTTCTCGAGGCGATTCCAGAGACCCGCGGAGCGGCCCGGGACATTGCCCAGCGGTTCCGAAGCGTTCCGGAGGGTCCCGAACCTCCTCCCCCTCTCCGGACATCCCCGAGACCGTCCGCAAAGCCCCGAAACGCTTCCAAGCGCCTCCGGAGGTTGACGAAGCGGTTCCGGAAACTCCCGAAGTTCTACCGAAGCGCCGCCGGAGCTTCACGAAGCCATCCCGGAAGTTGCCGAGGCGGTGGCGAAGCGGTTCCGGAGAATCCCGAGCGGCTCCGGAAGTTACCGAGCGGCTCCGGAGAGTCCCGAGCATTTCCGGAAGTTGCCGAGGCCGTGGCGAAGCGGTTCCGGAGAGTCCCGAGCGGCTCCGGAAGTTGCCGAGCGGCTCCGGAAGTTGCCGAGCGGCTCCGGAAGTTGCCGAACCGGCCGCCCTCAGCGCTCGCCGCCGACCCCCGGCCCGGCCCGGCCCCGCTCGCTCGGCCCCGGCGGGGCCCGGACCCGCCCGGTGCCGCCGCCCCGGCCCGGCCCGGCAGGATGATCAAGCTGTTCTCGCTGAAGCAGCAGAAGAAGGAGGAGGAATCGGCGGGCGGCACCAAGAGCTCCAGCAAAAAGGCCTCGGCCGCGCAGCTCCGCATCCAGAAAGGTCCGCGGGAGGCGGCGGGCACGGAAAGCGGGCCGGGAACGGGACGGGAACGGGGCCGGGACCGGGACGGGAACGGGGCCAGTGAGGGACGGAAACTGGGACCAGTAACGGCCCCAAACTGGGGCCAGTAAGAGCCACATGCTTGTCCCAGTAATGGCCACCAACTGGTTCCAGTAAGGGCCACAAGCTGGGCCCAGTAAGGGACTTAAACTGGGACCAGTAATGGCCACCAACTGGTCCCAGTAACGGCCACAAGCTGGGCCCAGTAAGGGCCTGGAACGGGGACCAGTAAGAGTTGGAAACTGGGACCAGTAAGGGATGGAAACTGGGGCCAGTAAAATATGGAAACTGGGGCCAGTAAGGGATGGAAACTGGAACCAGTAAGGGATGGAAACTGGGGCCAGTAAGGGATGGAAACTGGGACCAGTAAGGGATGGAAACTGGGACCAGTAAGGGCCCCAAACTGGTCCCAGTAAGAGCCACATGCTTGGCCCAGTAATGGCCACCAACTGGTCCCAGTACGGCCTCAAGCTGGGCCCAGTAAGGGCCTGGAACTGGGACCAGTAAGGGACAGAAACTGGGGCCAGTAAGGGTCGGAAACTGGGACCAGTAAGGGACGGAAATGGGGCCAGTGAGGGATGGAAACAGGGGCCAGTAAGGGATGGAAACTGGGACCAGTAAGGGTCGGAAACTGGGACCAGTAACGGCCCCAAACTGGTCCCAGTAAGAGCCACATGCTTGGCCCAGTAATGGCCACCAACTGGGCCCAGTAAGGGCCGCAAGCTGGGCCCAGTAAGCATTGGAAACTGGGACCAGTAAGGGACGAAAACTGGGGCCAGTAAGGGATGGAAACTGGGGCCAGTAAGGGACGGGAACTGGGACCAGTAACGGCCCCAAACTGGTCCCAGTAAGAGCCACATGCTTCGCTCAGTAATGGCCACCAACTGGTCCCAGTAAGGGCCCCAAACTGGGACCAGTAACGGCCCCAAACTGGGGCCAGTAAGAGCCACATGCTTCCTTCAGTAATGGCCACCAACTGGTCCCAGTAAGGGCCCCAAACTGGGACCAGTAACGGCCCCAAACTGGGGCCAGTAAGAGCCACATGCTTCCTTCAGTAATGGGCACCAACTGGTCCCAGTAAGGGCCGCAAGCTGGGCCCAGTAAGGGACTTAAACTGGGACCAGTGAGGGACAGAAACTGGAACCAGTAAGGGACAGAAACTGGAACCAGTAAGGGTCGGAAACTGGGACCAGTAAGGGATGGAAACTGGGACCAGTAAGGGTCGGAAACTGGGACCAGTAAGGGATAGAAACTGGGGCCAGTAAGGGCCTGGAACTGGGACCAGTAAGAGTTGGAAACTGGGACCAGTAAGGGACAGAAACTGGAACCAGTAAGGGTCGGAAACTGGGGCCAGTGAGGGATGGAAACTGGGACCAGTAACGGCCCCAAACTGGTCCCAGTAAGAGCCACATGCTTCGCTCAGTAATGGCCACCAACTGGTCCCAGTAAGGGCCACAGGCTGGGCCCAGTAAGGGACTTAAACTGGGACCAGTAAGAGTTGGAAACTGGAACCAGTAAGGGTCGGAAACTGGGGCCAGTAACGGCCCCAAACTGGGGCCAGTAAGAGCCACATGCTTGGCCCAGTAATGGCCACCAACTGGTCCCAGTAAGGGCCTCAAGCTGGGCCCAGTAAGGGCCTGGAAGTGGGACCAGTAAGGGACTGGAACTGGGACCAGTAAGAGTTGGAAACTGGGACCAGTAAGGGACGAAAACTGGGGCCAGTAAGGGATGGAAATGGGGCCAGTGAGGGACGGAAACTGGGACCAGTAACGGCCCCAAACTGGGGATGGTAAGAGCCACATGCTTGGCCCAGTAATGGCCACCAACTGGAACCAGTAAGGGCCGCAAGCTGGGCCCAGTAAGGGACTTAAACTGGGACCAGTAAAGGACAGAAACTGGAACCAGTAAGGGATGGAAACTGGGACCAGTAAGGGATGGAAACTGGGACCAGTAAGGGACAGAAACTGGGGCCAGTAAGAGCCACATGCTTGGCCCAGTAATGGCCACCAACTGGTCCCAGTAACGGCCGCAAGCTGGGGCCAGTAAGGGACTGGAACTGGGACCAGTAAGAGTTGGAAACTGGGACCAGTAAGGGACGGAAATGGGGCCAGGAGGGGACAGAAACTGGGACCAGTAAGGAATGGAAACTGGGACCAGTAAGGGACAGAAACTGGGGCCAGTAAGGGACCAAAACTGGGGCCAGTAAGGGATGGAAACTGGGACCAGTAAGGGTTGGAAACTGGGACCAGTAAGGGACGGAAACTGGGGCCAGTAAGGGATGGAAACTGGGACCAGTAACGGCCCCAAACTGGGGCCAGTAAGGACCCCAAACTGGTCCCAGTAAGAGCCACATGTTTCTCCCAGTAATGGCCACCAACTGGTCCCAGTAAGGGCCCCAAACTGGTCCCAGTCAGGACCCCAAACTGGTCCCAGCAGGGCCGGCAGTTCGGGGCCATTAACTGCTCTGGGGGGCCGGTACCGGTTCTGGGTACTGGTCCCAGTAAGGGGCACATACTGGTCCCAGTAAGGGGCACATACTGGTCCCAGTAAGGGTCACATACTGGTCCCAGTAAGGGGCAGGTACTGGTCCCAGTAAGGGTCACATACTGGTCCCAGTAAGGGGCACAGACTGGTCCCAGTAAGGGACAGGTACTGGTCCCAGTAAGGGGCACAGACTGGTCCCAGTAAGGGTCACATACTGGTCCCAGTAGTGCCTTGCTGGGGACTGGTACTGGGACCAATAGGGGGCACATACTGGGACCAGTAAGGCCTTGGTGAGCGTCCCAGTATGGCCCAGTTTGGTCCCAGTTTGATGCCATGGCCCAGTATGGTCCCAGTATGGCCCAGTATGATCCCAGAATGATCCCAGTATGGCCCAATATGGTCCCAGTATTATCCCAGTTTGGTCCCAGTTTAGTCCCAGTATGGCCCAGTTTGGTCCCAGTCTGGTCCCAGTTGGGCTTTCCTGGGCCAGGGATGGGCCAGACAGGGGTTGGGGTCACGAGATTGTTATGGCCCTGTCACCTGTGTGTCACCTGTCACCTGTGTGTCACTCGTGTGTCACCTGTGTGTCACCCGTGTGTCACCTGTGTGTCACTGTGTGTCACCTGTGTGTCACCCGTGTGTCACCCGTGTGTCACCTGTGTCCCTCAGTGTCCCCACTGTCCCTGAGTGTCCCCGCTGTCCCCTCAGTGTCCCCGCTGTCCCTCAGTGTTCCCTCAGTGTCCCCGCTGTCCCCTCAATGTCCCCGCTGTCCCTCAGTGTCCCCTCAGTGTCCCCGCTGTCCCCTCAGTGTCCCCGCTGTCCCCGCAGACATCAACGAGCTGAACCTGCCCAAGACGTGTGAGATCGACTTCTCGGACCAGGACGATCTCCTGCACTTCCGCCTGCTCATCTGCCCCGACGAGGTGGGACATGGGGACATGGGACATGGGGACATGGGGACATGGAACCGGGACATGGGGACTGGGACACGGGACTGGGACAGGGACACGGGACCAGGACGATCTCCTGCACTTCCGCCTGCTCATCTGCCCCGACGAGGTGGGACCCACATGGGGACATGGGGACATGGGGACAGGGACATGGGACATGGGGACATGGGGACATGGGGACATGGGGACATGGGGACATGGGGACATGGGGACAGGGACATGGGACATGGGGACATGGGACACGGGACCAGGACGATCTCCTGCACTTCCGCCTGCTCATCTGCCCCGACGAGGTGGGACCCACATGGGGACAGGGACAGGGACAGGGACATGGGGACACGGACAGGGACAGGGACATGGGTCTGGGACACGGGACTGGGACACGGGACAGGGGACTGGGATTGGGACATGGGGACTGGGACATGGGACACAGGACCGGGACAGGGACCGGGACATGGGGACACGGGACAGGGACAGGGACACGAGACTGGGATCGGGACATGGGACTGGGACACGGACAGGGACACGGGACAGGGACACGGGGACACGGGACACAGGAATGGGACATGGGACTGGGATCGGGACACGGGACAGGGACACGGGACATGGGGACACGGGACCGGGACACGGACAGGGACATGGGACAGGGACATGGGACAGGGACATGGGACATGGGACCGGCACCAGGACAGGGACACGGGACTGGGACCAGGACACGGGACATGGGGACACGGGACCGGGACATGGGACAGGGACAGGGACCGGGACACGGGGACATGGGGACATGGACAGGGACCGGGACTGGGACACGGGACTGGGATTGGGACTGGGACACAGGACCAGGACATGGGACAGGGACCGGTACAGGGACACGGGACACAGGGACACAGACAGGGACTGGGACACGGGACAGGGACACGGGACAGGGGACATGGGACAGGGACAGGGACATGGGACATGGGGACATGGGACACAGGACCGGGACACGGGGCACAGGACCGGGACATGGGACACAGGGACATGGGGACATGGGACACAGGACCAGGACATGGGGCACGGGACCAGGACATGGGACACAGGGACACAGGGACACGGGACATAGGGACACGGGACATGGGACATGGGGACACGGACAGGGACTGGGACAGGGACCGGGACACGGGACTGGGACCGGGACATGGGACAGTGGGGACACCTGGGGACACCAGGGACACCTGGGTGTCACCTGTGTGTGTTACCTGGGTGTCACCTGTGTCACCTGGGGGGCACCTGGGGAACCTCCTTGTGCCACCTGTGTGTGTCACCTGTGTGTGTCACCTGTGCCACCTGTGTGTGCCACCTGTGCATGTCATCTGTGCCACCTGTGTCCCCTCCCTGTCCCCTGCCAGTCCTGACCTGTCTCTGTCCCCAGGGTTTCTACAAGGGCGGCAAATTCGTCTTCAGCTTCAAGGTCAGTGCTGGGCCACCAACCCCCCTGTGGCCACCAAATGTCCCCTGTGGCCACCAAATGTCCCCTGTGGCCACCAAACCCCGCTGTGGCCACCTGGGGTGACGTGGTGGCCCCGTGGGTGACGTGGTGGCCCCGTGGGTGACGTGGTGGCCCCGCAGGTGGGACAGGGGTACCCGCACGACCCCCCGAAGGTGAAGTGCGAGACGATGGTGTATCACCCCAACATCGACCTGGAGGGCAACGTGTGCCTCAACATCCTCAGGTGGGCTAAAAACACACCTGTGACACACCTGGGACACACCTGGGACACACCTGTGACACACCTGTGACACACCTGTGACACACCTGGGGGGTTAGTGACACACCTGTGACACACCTGGGGGGGGCAGTGACACACCTGGGGGGTTAGTGACACACCTGGGGGGGTTAGTGACACACCTGTGACACACCTGGGGGGGCAGTGACACACCTGGGGGGTTAGTGACACACCTGTGACACACCTGGGGGGGTTAGTGACACACCTGGGGGGGCAGTGACACACCTGGGGGGGTTAGTGACACACCTGGGGGGTTAGTGACACACCTGGGGGGGTTAGTGACACACCTGGGGGGTTAGTGACATACCTGGGGGGGTTAGTGACACACCTGTGACACACCTGGGGGGGGCAGTGACACACCTGGGGGGGCTGTGGTGGCTGCAGTGACCGCTGACCACTGACCAGTGACCACTGACCGCTGACCGCTGACCGCTGACCACTGACCATTGACCACTGACCACTGACCACTGACCATTGACCGCTGACCGCTGACCACTGACCACTGACCACTGACCATTGACCACTGACCACTGACCACTGACCACTGACCATTGACCGCTGACCGCTGACCACTGACCACTGACCACTGACCAGTGACCACTGACCACTGACCACTGACCGCTGACCATTGACCACTGACCACTGACCACTGACCACTGACCACTGACCGCTGACCGCTGACCACTGACCACTGACCGCTGACCGCTGACCGCTGACCACTGACCACTGACCACTGACCGCTGACCACTGACCACTGACCACTGACCTTTGACCACTTCTGACCTGCTGACTGCTGGCTGTGGCCACGGTGGCCATGGTGGCCGCAGTGGCCGCAGTGACCGCTGGCCGTGGTGGCCATGGTGGCCATGGCTGTGGCCGCAGTGGCCGCTGACCGCCGGGTGCCCGCAGGGAGGACTGGAAGCCGGTGCTGACCATCAACTCCATCATCTACGGCCTGCAGTACCTGTTCCTGGTGAGGGACACACCTGGGGGGACGTGGGGACACCTGGGGGGACACCTGGGGACACGGGGACACACCTGGGGACATGGGGAGACACCTGGGGGGACGTGGGGGGACATGGGGACACACCTGAGACATGGGGACACACCTGGGGACACACCTGGGGACACGGGGACACCTGGGGGGTGGGACACACCTGGGACACACCTGGGGACACCTGGGGAGACACCTGGGGGATATGGGGACACACCTGGGGGGACGTGGGGGGACATGGGGACACACCTGGGGACACACCTGGGACACACCTGGGGACATGGGGACACACCTGGGGGGGCTCCGGGGCTTCTCAGGGGGGTCTTGGGATCCCCCGACCCCAAATGTTCCCCCAAAGGAGGGCGCCGGGATTGGGGAATTCCGGGATTTGGGGTTTTGGGGGAATTTTTGGGTTTTAGGGTAATTCTGGGATTTGGGGTTTTGGGGGAATTCTGGGATTTGGGGGAATTTCGGGATTTGGGGTTTGGGGGAATTCTGGGATTTGTGTGTTTGGGGGAATTTTGGGATTTGCAGTTCTGTGGGAATTTTGGGGTTTTAGGGGAATTCTGGGATTTCGGGTTTTGGGGGAATTTTGGGATTTGGGGTTTTGGGGGAATTTTTGGGTTTTGGGGGAATTCTGGGATTTGGGCAACCTGAAGGGTTTTTATGGGATTTTAGGGGAATTTTGGGGTCCCTCAAACCCCAAATTTTCCCCCAGAAGGAGCCAAACCACAGACAAGGGTTTGTGGGATTTGGGGGAAATTCAGGGATTTGGGGAATCTGAAGAGGTTCTGGGTGGTTTTTGGGGGATTTTAGGGGGATTTTGGGATTTGGGGGCTGTGGAAGGTTTTTTGTGGGATTTTAGGGGGATTTGGGAGCTGTGAAGGGATTTTGGTTCTCTGAGGGGATTCTGTGGGAATTTAGGATTTTTTTTGGTGGGATTTTAGGGGGATTTTGGGGCTATGAAGGAATTCTGGGGGGGTTTTAGGGGGATTTAGGTGATTTTGGGGGAATTTTGGGATTTTGGGGCTGTGACGGGACTTTGTGGGATTTTAGGGAGATTTTGGGGCTGTGAGGAGATTTTGGGGCTGTGAGGGGATTCTGTGGGATTTTAGGAGGATTTATGGGATTTTAGGGGGATTTTGGGGCTGTGAGGGGATTCTTTAGGATTTACAGAGATTTTAGGGCTGTGAGCGGATTCTGTGGGATTTTAGGAGGATTTATGGGATTTTTATGGAGATTTTGGGGCTGTGAGTGAATTCTTTAGGATTTCTGGGATTTTTGGGTCTGTGAGCGGATTCTTTAGGATTTACAGAAATTTTGGGGCTGTGAGCGGATTCTTTAGGATTTTCAGAGATTTTGGGGCTGTGAGGGAATTCTTTAGGATTTTAGAGAGATTTTGGGGCTGTGAGTGAATTCTTTAGGATTTAGGGAGATTTTGGGGCTGTGAGCGGATTCTGTGGTATTTTAGGAGGATTTATGGGATTTTAGGGAGATTTTGGGGCTGTGAGCGGATTCTGTAGGATTTTAGAAGGATTTATGGGATTTTAGGGGGATTTTGGGCTGTGAGTGGATTCTTTCGGATTTACAGAGATTTTGGGGCTGTGAGGGGATTCTTTAGGATTTAGGGAGATTTTGGGGCTGTGAGTGGATTCTTTAGGATTTCGGGAGATTTTGGGGCTGTGAGCGGATTCTGTAGGATTTTAGGAGGATTTATGGGATTTTAGGGGGATTTTGGGGCTGTGAGCGGATTCTGTAGGATTTCGGGAGATTTTGGGGCTGTGAGCGGATTCTTTAGGATTTTAGGAGGATTTATGGGATTTTTAGGGTGATTTTGGGTCTGTGAGGGAATTCTTTAGGATTTCTGGGATTTTGGGGCTGTGAGGGAATTCTTTAGGATTTCTGGGGATTCTGGGGCTGTGAGTGGATTCTTTAGGATTTAGGGGGATTTTTGGGGCTGTGAGCGAATTCTTTACGATTTACGGAGATTTTTTGGCTGTGAGCGGATTCTGTGGGATTTTAGGAGGATTTATGGGATTTTAGGGGGATTTTGGGGCTGTGAATGGATTCTTTAGAATTTATGGAGATTTTGGGGCTGTGAGCGGATTCTTTAGGATTTATGGAGATTTTGGGGCTGTGAGCGGATTCTGTAGGATTTTAGGAGGATTTATGGGATTTTAGGGGGATTTTGGGTCTGTGAGCGGATTCTGGGGCTGTGAGCGGATTCTGTAGGATTTCTGGGATTTTTGGGTCTGTGCGGGAATTCTTTAGGATTTAGGGGGATTTTGGGGCTGTGAGCGGATTCTTTAGGATTTAGGGAGATTTTGGGGCTGTGAAGGGATTCTGTGGGATTTTAGGAGGATTTTCTGGGATATTAGGGGAATTCTGGGATTTGGGGGCTGTGGAAGGAGGTTTTTGTGGGATTTTAGGGGGATTTGGGGATTTCAGGGCTGTGAAAGGATTCTGGGGGATTTTAGGGAGATTTTGGGGCTGTGAGGGGATTTTGGGGCTGTGAAGGGATTCTGGGGGATTTTAGGAGGATTTACAGGATTTTAGGGGGATTTGGGGATTTTGGGGCTGTGAAGGGATTCGGGGGATGTTTTGTGGGATTTTAGGGGGATTTTGGGGCTGTGAGTGGATTCTTTAGGATTTAGGGAGATTTTGGGGCTGTGAGTGGATTCTTTAGGATTTCTGGGATTTTTGGGGCCGTGAGCGGATTCTTTAGGATTTATGGATATTCTGGGGCTGTGAGCGGATTCTGTAGGATTTCTGGGATTTTTGGGTCTATGAGGGAATTCTATAGGATTTCTGGGATTTTGGGAACCTTTCCCACAGGAACCAAACCCCGAGGACCCCCTGAACAAGGAGGCGGCCGAGGTGCTGCAGAGCAACCGCCGCCTGTTCGAGCAGAACGTGCAGCGCTCGCTCCGCGGCGGTTACGTCGGCGCCACCTACTTCGAGCGCTGCCTCAAGTGACCCCGAGACAGAAAAACCCCAAAAACGGCGCCCCCGAAAGCCACAGCCCCAACCCCGCCGAGAAACGGAATAAAAACCGCCACAAAAAAAAAAAAAACCTGAAAAAAACCCCAAAAAACCCCCGAAAACCTTGGAAAATACCTGAAAAAAACCCAAAAAAACTCCAGAAAAGCCTCAGAAAAAGAGCTGTGAAACCCCGGAAAAACTCACAGAAAAGCCAAGAAAAGAGCCTAAAAACCCCATAAAAATATCTCCCAGAAAAGCCCACTAAAAAAATCCAAAATATAACCCAATAAAAGAGCTAAAAATCCCCAAAAAAGCCCCCAAAAAACCCAAATAAACTTCCCAGAAAAGCCTTGAAAAATGCTCTAAAAAACCCTAAAAAGCCCCAAAAAATCCTCTCAGAAAAGCCTCGAAAAATGCCCTAAAAAGCCCCAAAAAATCCTCCCAGAAAAGCCTCGAAAAATGCTCTAAAAAACCCAAAAAGCCCCAAAAAAATCCTCCCAGAAAAGCCTTGAAAAATGCCCTAAAAATCCCCAAAAAGCCCCAAAAAATCCTCCCAGAAAAGCCCCGAAAAATGCCCTAAAAAAACCCAAAAAGCTCCAAAAATTCCTCCCAGAAAAGCCTCGAAAAATGCTCTGAAAAAACCCAAAAGGCCCCAAAAAATCCTCCCAGAAAAGCCCCGAAAAATGCCCTAAAAAACCCCAAAAAATCCTCCCAGAAAAGCCTCGAAAAATGCTCAAAAAAAACCCCCAAAAAGCCCCAAAAAATCCTCCCAGAAAAGCCTCGAAAAATGCTCTAAAAAAGCCCCAAAAAATCCTCCCAGAAAAGCCTCGAAAAATGCCCTAAAAAACCCCAAAAAGCCCCAAAAAATCCTCCCAGAAAAGCCTCGGAAAAAGACCTAAAAACCCCAAAATATAAAACCACAGAAAAGCCTTGAAAAAAATCCCCCCAAAAAAATCCCAGAAAAAACTTGAAAAAAAAACCTCAAAAAACCCCAAAAGGCCCAAAACAAAGACCTAAAAAAACCACAAAAAAATCCCAAAAAGCCTCAAACAAACCCCCCAAAAAAACCCAAAAACACCTCTGGAAAAGCCTCAAAAAAAGCCCTAAAAACCCCAAAAAGGCCCCCAAAAAAGCCCTAAAAAATCTGCAAATAAACCCCGGAAAAGCCTAAAAAAAAAAACCCGGACAAAAAAAAAAAATACCCCAAAAAAATCTCCCAGAAAGCCTCAAAAAAGCCCTAAAAAAACCCTACAAAAACCCCCAAAAGATTAAAAAAAACCCTTTAAAATCCCAAATAATCCCAAAAAAACCCTCCAAAAAATCCCCCAAAAACCCCAAGAAACTACAAATAAACAAACAAACAAACAAACAAAAAAGCCCAAAAATCCCTTTTAAAAAAACCCTAAAAAATCTCCCCAAAAAAACCCCAAAAAACGCAAAAGCCCCAAAAGACCCCCCCAAAAAAAACCTTAAAAAATCCCAAATAATCCAAAAAAACCTCCAAAAAATCCCAAAAAAACCCCAAGAAACTACAAATAAACAAACAAAAAAGGCCAAAAATCCCTCTAAAAAAACCCCAAAAAATCTCCCATAAAAACCCCCAAAAACTCAAAAGCACCAAAAGACCCCCCCCAAAAAAACCCTTTAAAAATCCCAAATAATCCCAAAAAATCCCCCAAAAATCCCCCCAAAAAACCCCAAAAAAATGAATTAAAAAATGAATTAAAAAATGAATTAAAAAAATGAAAAATGCCCCAAAATCCCCTTTTCCCCCCTATTTATTCCCCGGGCGGGGCCGCCCCTCCCCCCCCGCGCTGCTCGGGCCGATTAAAGAGCCAAGGGACTGGTTTGTACTGGTTTGTACTGGTTTATACTGGTTTGGACTGGTTTGGACTGGTTATACTGGTTTGGACTGGTTTGGACTGGTTTGGACTGGTTTGGACTGGTTTATACTGGTTATACTGGGAGGCGTGTGGGTGGCACTGGTTATACTGGTTTATACTGGTTTATACTGGTTATACTGGTTTATACTGGTTTATACTGGGAGGGGTGTGGGTGGCACTGGTTATACTGGTTTATACTGGTTTATACTGGGAGGGGGTTGGGTGGCACTGGTTTACACTGGTTTATACTGGGAGGGGTGTGGGTGGCACTGGTTTATACTGGTTATACTGGTTATACTGGTTATACTGGTTTATACTGGGAGGGGTTGGGTGGCACTGGTTATACTGGTTATACTGGTTTATACTGGTTTATACTGGTTTATACTGGTTTATACTGGGAGGGGGTTGGGTGGCACTCTTCCTCGGAGTCCCCAGTGCTCCCAGTATCCCCAGTCCCATTCCCAGTGCTCCCAGTATGGCCCAGTTTCATTCCCAGTGCTCCCAGTATGGCCCAGTCCCATTCCCAGTGCTCCCAGTATGGCCCAGTCCCATTCCCAGTGCTCCCAGTCCCATTCCCAGTGCTCCCAGTATGGCCCAGTCCCATTCCCAGTGCTCCCAGTATGGCCCAGTCCCATTCCCAGTATGGCCCAGTCCCATTCCCAGTGCTCCCAGTATGGCCCAGTCCCATTCCCAGTGCTCCCAGTATCCCCAGTTCCATTCCCAGTGCTCCCAGTATGGCCCAGTCCCATTCCCAGTGCTCCCAGTATGGCCCAGTCCCATTCCCAGTATGGCCCAGTCCCATTCCCAGTGCTCCCAGTATCCCCAGTCCCATTCCCAGTGCTCCCAGTATCCCCAGTCCCATTCCCAGTGCTCCCAGTATGGCCCAGTCCCATTCCCAGTGCTCCCAGTATGGCCCAGTTTCATTCCCAGTGCTCCCAGTATGGCCCAGTCCCATTCCCAGTGCTCCCAGTATGGCCCAGTCCCATTCCCAGTGCTCCCAGTATCCCCAGTCCCATTCCCAGTGCTCCCAGTATGGCCCAGTCCCATTCCCAGTGCTCCCAGTATGGCCCAGTCCCATTCCCAGTGCTCCCAGTATCCCCAGTCCCATTCCCAGTGCTCCCAGTATCCCCAGTCCCATTCCCAGTGCTCCCAGTATGGCCCAGTCCCATTCCCAGTGCTCCCAGTATGGCCCAGTCCCATTCCCAGTATCCCCAGTCCCATTCCCAGTGCTCCCAGTATGGCCCAGTTTCATTCCCAGTGCTCCCAGTATCCCCAGTCCCATTCCCAGTGCTCCCAGTATGGCCCAGTCCCATTCCCAGTGCTCCCAGTATGGCCCAGTCCCATTCCCAGTGCTCCCAGTATGGCCCAGTCCCATTCCCAGTGCTCCCAGTATGGCCCAGTCCCATTCCCAGTGCTCCCAGTATGGCCCAGTCCCATTCCCAGTGCTCCCAGTATGGCCCAGTCCCATTCCCAGTGCTCCCAGTATGGCCCAGTCCCATTCCCAGTATCCCCAGTCCCATTCCCAGTGCTCCCAGTAAGGCCCAGTCCCATTCCCAGTGCTCCCAGTATGGCCCAGTCCCATTCCCAGTGCTCCCAGTATCCCCAGTTCCCGCCCCGCCTGCCGGACACCGCCGCGCCGCCAGGTGGCGCTGTCGCGGTCGCTGCTCTTCCCGGAAGTGCCGCTCCGGCCGCTCCTCCCGGAAGTGCCGCTCCGGCCGCCGCTCTCGCTGCTCCACCCCGGAAGTGCCGCTCCGGCCGCCGCTCTGTGATTGGCTCCTCCCCTGCCGGGGCGCGGCGTCGCGCGACCGGAAGCGCGGTGACGTCACTGTTTGCGGAAGTGCTGCGCGGAGCCGGTGAGGGCCGGGGGGGATTTGGGGACATTTGGGGGGATTTGGGGACATTTGGGGACATTTGGGGACATTTGGGGACATCTGGGGGCACCCGGGGACAGCCGGGGCCGGCTTTGGGCTCCCGGGGCTGAAGGGGCGCCGGGAGCGGCTCTGGGGAGGCGCCGAGGGCCGGGGGGGGGGGGGGGGGGCGATCCGTGTGGCACCTCCGAGTGGCGCCTCCGTGTCACCTCTGTCACTTTTGTCACCTCCGAGTGGCATCTGAGGCACCTCCGTGGCACCTGTGTGTCCCCCCTGTGGCACCTGTGGGTCCCCTCCGTGTGGCACCGGTGGTACCGTGTGTCACCTCCCTGTCCCTGCGTGTCCCCTGCATGTGTCACCTTCCTGTCCCTGTCTGTCACCTCCGTGTGTCACTGTGTGTCACCTGTGTGTCACCTCCGTGTGTCACCTCCCTGTCCCTGTCTGTCCCCTCCGTGTGTCACCCCCTGTCCCCTCCCCGCAGCCCTGTCCCCTCAGTGTCCCCTCAGTGTCCCCTCAGTGTCCCCAATGTCCTGTCCCTGTCCTCAGTGTCCCATGGCTGTCCCCAATGTCCCCTCAGTGTCCCATCGGTGTCCCCAATGTCCCCAGTGTCCCAAATGTCCCCAGGTGTCCCCATGGCTATCTCCAGTGTCCCCTCACTGTCCCCAATGTCCCATCGGTGTCCCAAATGTCCCCTCAGTGTCCCCTCAGTGTCCCCAATGTCTCCTTAGTGTCCCCAGTGTCCTGTCCTTGTCCCCAGTGTCCTGTGGCTGTCCCCAGTGTCCTATGGCTGTCCCCAGTGTCCCGTCCCTGTCCCATCAGTGTCCCCAATGTCCTCAGTGTCCCCTCAGCATCCCCAATGTCCCCTCAGTGTCTCCAATGTCCCAAATGTCCCCAGGTGTCCCCATGGCTGTCCCCAGTGTCCCGTCCCTGTCCCCTCAGTGTCCCCAATGTTCCCTCAGTGTCCCCAGTGTCCCATGTCTGTCCCCAGTGTCCCCTCAGTGTCCCAAATGTCCCTTCAGTGTCCCAAATTTCCCCAGTGTCCCCATGGCTGTCCCCAATGTCCCATCAGTGTCCCCAATGTCCCCATCGGTGTCCCAAATGTCCCCTCAGTGTCCCAAATTTCCCCTCAGTGTCCCATCCCTGTCCCCAGTGTGTCCCTGCGTGTCCCTGCGTGTCCCTGTGTGTCCCCAGGTGTCACAGTGTGTCCCTGCGTGTCCCTGTGTGTCCCTGCGTGTCCCTGCGTGTCCCTGTGTGTCCCTGTGTGTCCCTGCGTGTCCCTGCGTGTCCCTGTGTGTCCCTGTGTGTCCCTGCGTGTCCCTGCGTGTCCCTGTGTGTCCCCAGGTGTCACCACGTGTCCCCAATGTCCCCAGGTGTCCCATGGAGGTGCTGTTTGGGCGGAGGCGCTCTCCTGAGGAGCTGCTCCGGCAGAACCAGCGCGCTGTGTGCTGTGTCCCTGTGTGTCCCTGTGTGTCCCTGTGTGTCCCTGCGTGTCCCTGCGTGTCCCTGCGTGTCCCTGTGTGTCCCTGCGTGTCCCTGTGTGTCCCCTCAGTGTCCCCAATGACTCCTTAGTGTCCCCAGTGTCCTGTCCTTGTCCCCAGTGTCCTATGGCTGTCCCCAGTGTCCCGTCCCTGTCCCATCAGTGTCCCCAATGTCCTCAGTGTCCCCTCAGTGTCCCCAATGTCTCCAGTGTCCCCAGTGTCCCCTCAGTGTCTCCAATGTCCCAAATGTCCCCATGGCTGTCCCCAGTGTCCCCTCAGTGTCTGCAGTGTCCCCTCAGTATCCCCAATGTCCCCTCAGTGTCCCCAGTGTCCCATGGCTGTCCCCAATGTCCCAAATGTCCCCTCAGTGTCCCCAATGTCCCCTCAGTGTCCCCAGTGTCCCATGGCTGTCCCCAATGTCCCAAATGTCCCCTCAGTGTCCCCAATGTCCCCTCAGTGTCCCCAGTGTCCCATGGCTGTCCCCAATGTCCCAAATGTCCCATCAGTGTCCCCAATGTCCCCTTAGTGTCCCCAGTGTCCTGTCCCTGTCCCCAATGTCCCCAGTGTCCCCTTAGTGTCTCCAGTGTCCCATCCCTGTCCCCAGTGTGTCCCCAATGTCCCTGTGTGTCCCTGCATGTCCCCGTGTGTCCCTGTGTGTCCCTGTGTGTCCCTGTGTGTCCCCTCAGTGTCCCCAATGTCTCTTTAGTGTCCCCAATGTCCTGTCCTTGTCCCCAGTGTCCTATGGCTGTCCCCAATGTCTCATGGCTGTCCCCAGTGTCCCCTCAGTGTCCCAAATTTCTCCAGTGTCCTATCCCTGTCCCCAGTGTCCCCTCAGTGTCCCCAATGTCCCTGCGTGTCCCTGTGTGTCCCTGCGTGTCCCCTCAGTGTCCCTGCGTGTCCCTGTGTGTCCCTGCGTGTCCCTGTGTGTCCCTGTGTGTCCCTGCGTGTCCCTGCGTGTCCCTGCGTGTCCCTGTGTGTCCCCTCAGTGTCCCCAATGTCCCCAATGTCTGAAATGTCCTCAGTGTCCCCAATGTCTCCTTGGTGTCTCCAGTGTCCCGTCCCTGTCCCCAATGTCCCCTCAGTGTCCCCAATGTCTCCAGTGTCCCAAATGTCCCAAATTTCCCCAGTGTCCCATCCCTGTCCCCACTGTGTCCCCAATGTCCCCTCAGTGTCCCAAATGTCCTCTCAGTGTCCCCAATGTCCCTTCAGTGTCCCCAATGTTCCATGGCTGTTCCCAGTGTCCTGTCCCTGTCCCCAATGTCCCCTCAGTGTCCCCAATATCCCATCCCTGTCCCCAATGTGTCCCCAATGTCCCCAATGTCCCCTCAGTGTCCCCAATGTCCCATCAGTGTCCCCAATGTCCCCTTAGTGTCTCCAGTGTCCCATCCCTGTCCCCAGTGTGCCTTCAGTGTCCCCAATGTCCCATGGCTGTCCCCAATGTCCCATCAGTGTCCCAAATTTCCCCAATGTCCCATCCCTGTCCCCAGTGTGTCCCCAATGTCCCTGTGTGTCACTGCTGTCCCTGCGTGTCCCTGCGTGTCCCTGTGTGTCCCTGCGTGTCCCTGTGTGTCCCCTCAGTGTGTCACCTCCCTGTGTCACCCCTCTGTCCCCTCAGTGTCCCCGTGTGTCACTCCCTGTCCCCTCCCCGCAGCTCTGTCCCCTCAGTGTCCCCTCAATGTCCTGTCCCTGTCCTCAGTGTCCCCTCAGTGTCCCCTCAGTGTCCCCAATATCCCCTCTGTGTCCCCTCAGTGTCCTCAGTGTCCTGTCCCTGTCCCCGCTGTCTGCTCAGTGTCCCCAATGTCCCATCGGTGTCCCCAATGTCCCCATCGGTGTCCCAAATGTCCCATCAGTGTCCCAAATTTCTCCAGTGTCCCATCCCTGTCCCCAGTGTGTCCCCACTGTGTCCCCAGTGTCCCGTCCCTGTCCCCAGTGTCCCCAATGTCCCCAGTGTCCCCTCGGTGTCCCTGTGTGTCCCTGCGTGTCCCCGCGTGTCCCTGCGTGTCCCTGTGTGTCACTGCTGTCCCTGTGTGTCCCTGTGTGTCCCCTCAGTGTCCCCAATGTCTCCTTAGTGTCCCCAGTGTCCTGTCCTTGTCCCCAGTGTCCTATGGCTGTCCCCAGTGTCCTGTCCCTGTCCCATCAGTGTCCCCAATGTCCTCAGTGTCCCCTCAGTGTCCCAAATGTCCCCTCAGTGTCCCCAGTGTCTCCAGTGTCCCAAATGTCCCCTCAGTGTCCCCAATGTCCCATGGCTGTCCCCAATGTCCCATCAGTGTCCTCAATGTCCCCTTAGTGTCCCCAGTGTCCTGTCCCTGTCCCCAGTGTCCCCAGTGTCCCCTTAGTGTCTCCAGTGTCCCATCCCTGTCCCCAGTGTGCCTTCAGTGTCCCCAGTGTCCCATGGCTGTCCCCAATGTTCCATCAGTGTCCCAAATTTCCCCTCAGTGTCCCATCCCTGTCCCCAGTGTGTCCCCAATGTCCCTGTGTGTCCCTGCGTGTCCCCAGGTGTCACCACGTGTCCCCAATGTCCCCAGGTGTCCCATGGAGGTGCTGTTCGGGCGGAGGCGCTCTCCTGAGGAGCTGCTCCGGCAGAACCAGCGCGCTGTGTGCTGTGTCCCTGCGTGTCCCTGCGTGTCCCTGCGTGTCCCTGTGTATCACAGCGTGTCCCCAGGTGTCACCACGTGTCCCCAATGTCCCCAGGTGTCCCATGGAGATGCTCTTTGGGCGGAGGCGCTCTCCTGAGGAGCTGCTCCGGCAGAACCAGCGCGCTGTGTGCTGTGTCCCTGCGTGTCCCTGTGTGTCCCTGCGTGTCCCTGTGTATCACAGCGTGTCCCCAGTGTCACCTCAATGTCCCCAATGTCCCCAGGTGCCCCATGGAGGTGCTGTTTGGGCGGAGGCGCTCTCCTGAGGAGCTGCTCCGGCAGAACCAGCGCGCTGTGTGCTGTGTCCCTGTGTGTCCCTGTGTGTCCCTGTGTGTCCCTGCGTGTCCCTGTGTGTCCCTGTGTGTCCCTGTGTATCACAGCGTGTCACAGTGTGTCACCACGTGTCCCCAATGTCCCCAGGTGTCCCATGGAGGTGCTGTTTGGGCGGAGGCGCTCTCCTGAGGAGCTGCTCCGGCAGAACCAGCGCGCTGTGTGCTGTGTCCCTGTGTGTCCCTGTGTGTCCCTGTGTGTCCCTGCGTGTCCCCAGGTGTCACCACGTGTCCCCAATGTCCCCAGGTGTGCCATGGAGGTGCTGTTTGGGCGGAGGCGCTCTCCTGAGGAGCTGCTCCGGCAGAACCAGCGCGCTCTCTCCCGCGCCGTGCGGGAACTGGAGCGGGAGCGGCTCAAGCTCGAGGCGCAGGAGAAGAAAATCATCGTGGACATCAAGAAAATGGCCAAGCAGGGACAGATGGTGACAATGGGGACACTGGGGGGACACTGGGGGGGCACTGGGGACACTGGGGACACTGGGGGCACTGAGGGGACGCTGGGAACACTGCGGGGACACTGGGGGGACTGGGGACACTGGGGGGACAGTGAGGGGACACTGCAGATATTGGGGACACTGGGGACACTGAGGGGACACTGGGGACACTGGGGGGACACTGGGACACTGGGAGGACATTGGGAACACTGGGGACAGTGAGGGGACAATGAGGGGACACTGGGGGGACACTGGGGACACTGAGGGGACACTGGGGACAGTGAGGGGACACTGAGGGGACACTGAGGGGACAGCGGGGCCAGATGGCGAGAGGGGACATAGGGGACACTGGGGACATGGTGGGGACAGAGGGGACATGGTGACAGAGAGGGGACAGTGGGGACACTGAGGGACACTGGGGGGACACTGGGGACAATGAGGGGACACTGGGGAGACACTTGGGGGACACTGGGGACACTGGGGACACTGGTGACGCCGGGGGGACAGTGAGGGGACATTGGGGTCAGTGAGGGGACACTGGAGACAGGGACAGGACACTGCAGATATTGGGGACACTGGGGAGACACTGGGAGGACACTGGGGACACTGAGGGGACAGTGAGGGGACAGCGGGGCCAGATGGCGAGAGGGGACATAGGGGACACTGGGGACATGGTGGGGACAGAGGGGACATGGTGACAGAGAGGGGACAGTGAGGACACTGAGGGGACACTGGGGGGACACTGGGGACACTGGGGACATTGGGGACACTGGGGGGACACTGGGAACAGTGAGGGGACAGTGAGGGGACACTGCAGATATTGGGGGCACTGAGGGGACACTGGGGACAATGAGGGGACAGTGAGGGGACAGCGGGGACAGATGGTGAGAGCAGACACTGGGGACAACAGGGTCAGAGGGGACATGGGGACATGGGGACAGAGGGGACACCGAGGGGACAGTGAGGTCAGAGAGGACTTTGGGGACATTCGGGTCCGAGGGGACTCTGGGGACACGGAGGGGACATGGCGGGTGGGAGAGGGGGGAGGGGATTGGGGACAGGGACACAGAGGGGTCTGGGGACATGGAGGGGACACTGGGGACACTGAGGGGGACATGGAGTGTCCCCTGTCTCTTCCTGCTGTCCCCTCCCTGTCCCCAGATGTCCCTGCTGTCCCCAGATGTCCCTGCTGTCCCTGTGATGTCCCCTCACTGTCCCTGCTGTCCCCGCCGATGTCCCCCTGTCGCTCTGCTGTCCCCACTGTCACTCTGCTGTCCCCACTGTCACTCTGCTGTCCCCTCTGTCCCCTGTCTGTCCTTCTCTGTCCCCACTGTCCCTGTCCAACCGTGTGACATCCTTGCTGTCCCCTGGTGTTCCCTCTGTCCCTGACCCTGTCCCTGTCCCCTCTCTGCCCATGTCCCCTGTCCCCGTGTCCCTGACCCTGTCCCCTGTCCCCAGCACACTGTCCTTTCTGTCCCCACTGTCCCCAAGGCGCTGTCCCTGTCCCTGACGGTGTCCCCGTCCCCAGGACGCTGTCCCTGTCCCTGTCCCCCTGTCCCTGTCCCCCTGTCCCTGTCCCTATCCCTGACTATGTGACCTGTCCCCATGTCCCTGTCCCTGAGTGTGTCCCCATCCCAAGGACCCTGTCCCTGTCCCCATGTCCCTGTCCCCGTCCTTGACTGTCCCCGTGTGCCCAGGACGCTGTCCCTGTCCCTGACGGTGTCCCTGTCCCCATGTCCCTGTCCCTGTCCCCATGTCCCTGTCCCCATCCCTGACTGTCTCCATGTCCCTGTCCCCATGTCCCCGTCCCTGTCCCTGACTGTCCCCATGTTCCCGTCCCCGTTGCTGACTGTCCCTGACTGTCCCTGTCCCTGTCCCCTGTCCCCGTCCCTGACTGTCCCCATGTCCCTGTCCCCATGTCCCCATGTCCCCATCCCCATCCCCCCGTCCTCGTCCCTGACTGTCCCTGTCCCCAGTCCCTGTCCCCATGTCCCTGACCGTCCCTGTCCCCATGTCCCTGTGCCAGGACGCTGTCCCCATGTCCCCATGTCCCCATCCCCATGTCCCTGTCCCCATGTCCCTGACCGTCCCTGTCCCGGTCCCCGACCGTCCCTGTCCCCATCGCTGTCCCCGTGCCAGGACGCTGTCCCCACGTCCCATGTCCCTGTCCCTGTCCCCATGTCCCTGTCCCTGTCCCTGTCCCCATCCCCATGTCCCTGTCCCCATGTCCCCATGTACCCCTGTCCCTGTCCCTGACCGTCCCTGTCCCTGTCCTGGTGCCAGGACGCTGTCCCCATGTCCCCATCCCCATGTCCCTGTCCCCATGTCCCTGTCCCTGACCATCCCTGTCCCCATGTCCCCGTGTCAGGACGCTGTCCCCATGTCCCCATGTCCCCATGTCCCTGACTGTCCCTGTCCCCATGTCCCAGTCCCTGTCCCCTGTCCCCATCCCTGACTGTCCCTGTCCCTGTCCCCGTCCCTGACTGTCCCCTGCCCCTCTCCCTGTCCCTGTCCCCCTGTCCCTATCCCTGAGCGTCCCTGTCCCCATGCCAGGATGCTGTCCCTGACTGTCCCCTGTCCCCATGTCCCCATGTCCCTGTCCCTGACCGTCCCCATCCCCATGTCCCCATGTCCCTGACTGTCCCCATGTCCCCGTGCCAGGATGCTGTCCCTGTCCCTGTCCCCATGTCCATGTCCCCATGTCCCTGACCGTCCCTGTCCCCATGTCCCCGAGGCAGGACGCTGTCCCTGTCCCCATGTCCCCATCCCCCTGTCCCCATGTCCCCATCCCCCTGTCCCCATGTCCCTGACTGTCCCCATGTCCCCATGCCAGGACGCTGTCCCCCTGTCCCTGTCCCCATGTCCTCATGTCCCTGACTGTCCCTGTCCCATGTCAGGACGCGGTGCGTGTGCTGGCGCAGGACCTGGTGCGGACGCGGCGCTACGAGCGGAAGTTCCTGGCCATGCGCGCCAACGTGCAGGGGGTGGCACTGCGCGTGCAGACCCTGAAATCCCACAGCGCCATGGCCGGGGCCATGCGGGGCGTGACACGGGCCATGGCCACCATGAACCGCCAGGTGAGTGTGGGACACGGGGGTGGCACTGTGTGGCATTGGGGGTGTCACCGTGTGGCACCTGGGTGTGTCATTGTGTGTGTCATTGTGTGTCACCTGGGTGTGTCACTATGTGTGTCACCGTGTGTCACCTGGGTGTGTCATTGTGTGTGTCATTGTGTGACACCCGGGAGTGTCACCTGTGTGTCATTGTGTGTCATTGTGTGTGTCATTGTGTGACACCTGGGTGTCATTGTGGGTGTCATTGGGGGTGTCATTGGGGGTGTCACCGGGTGTCACCTGGGTGTCATTGTGTGTCACTGTGTGTCATTGTGTGTGTCATTGTGGGTGTCATTGTGTGTGTCATTGTGTGTCATTCTGTGTGTGTCACTGTGTGTGTGTCACTGTGTGTGTCACCACGTGTCACCTGGGTGTCATTGTGTGTGTCATTGTGTGTGTCATTGTGTGTCACCTGTGTGTCATTGTGGGTGTCACTTGTGTGACACCTGTGTGTCACCTGGGTGTCATTGTGAGTGTCATTGTGGGTGTCATTGTGTGTCACCTGGGTGTCATTGTGTGTGTCATTGTGTGTCACCTGGGTGTCATTGTGTGTGTCATTGTGTGTCACTGTGTGTGTCACTGTGTGTGTCATTGTGTGACACCTGGGTGTCATTGTGTGTGTCATTGTGTGTGTCATTGTGTGTCACCTGGGTGTCATTGTGTGACACCTGTGTGTCATTGTGTGTGTCATTGTGTGTGTCATTGTGTGACACCTGTGTGTCATTGTGTGTGTCACTGTGTGTGTGTCACTGGGTGTGTCACTGGGTGTGTCATTGTGTGTCACCTGTGTGTGGCACCTGGGTGTGTCATTGTGTGTGTGTCACTGTGTGTCACTGTGTGTCACCTGGGTGTCATTGTGGGTGTGTCACTGTGTGACACCTGTGTGTCACAGTGTGTGTCACTGTGTGTGTCATTGTGAGTGTCATTGTGTGTGTCACTGTGTGTGTCACTGTGTGACACCTGTGTGTCACTGTGTGTGTCATTGTGTGTCATTGTGTGTGTCATTGTGTGTCACCTGGGTGTCATTGTGTGTGTCATTCTGTGTGTCATTCTGTGTGTTATTGTGTGTGTGTCATTGTGTGTCACCTGGGTGTCATTGTGTGACACCTGTGTGTCACTGTGGGTGTCACTGTGTGTGTCATTGTGAAGCACCTGGGTGTAGTACCTGGGTGTCATTGTGTGTGTCATTGCGTGTGTGTGTCACTGTGTGTGTCACTGTGTGTGTCACTGTGTGTGTCACTGTGTGTCGCTGTGTGTGTCACTGTTTGTGTCACTGTGTGTGTCATTGTGTGTGTCATTGTGTGTGTCATTGGGGGTGTCACCGCGTGTCACCTGTGTGTCATTGTGGGTGTCACCTGTGTGTCACCTGGGTGTCACTGTGTGTGTCATTGTGGGTGTCATTGTGGATGTCATTGTGTGTGTCATTGTGTGTGTCATTGTGTGTGTCATTGTGTGTGTCATTGTGTGTGTCATTGTGTGGCACCTGGGTGTGTGTCACTGTGTGTGTGTCACTGTGTGTGTCATTGTGTGTCATTGTGTGTGTCATTGTGTGTCATTGTGGGTGTCATTGTGTGTGTCACCTGGGTGTCACTGTGTGTGTCATTGTGTGTCAGTGTGTGTCATTGTGTGTCATTGTGTGTCATTGTGTGTGTCATTGTGTGTCATTGTGTGTGTCATTGTGTGTGTCATTGTGTGTCATTGTGTGTGTCATTGTGTGTGTCACCTGGGTGTCACTGTGTGTGTCATTGTGTGTCAGTGTGTGTCATTGTGTGTCACTGTGTGTCATTGTGTGTGTCATTGTGTGTGTCACCTGGGTGTCACTGTGTGTGTCATTGTGTGTGTCATTGTGGGTGTCACCTGGGTGTCACTGTGTGTGTCATTGTGTGTCACCTGGGTGTCATTGTGTGTGTCATTGTGTGTGTCATTGTGTGTGTCATTGTGTGTGTCATTGTGTGTCACCTGGGTGTCATTGTGTGTGTCATTGTGTGTCACTGTGTGTGTCATTGTGTGTGTCATTGTGTGTCACTGTGTGTCACTATGTGTGTCACTGTGTGTCACCTGGGTGTGGCACCTGGGTGTGTCACTGTGTGTGTGTCACTGTGTGTGTGTCACTGTGTGTGTGTCACTGTGTGTGTCACTGTGTGTGTCACCTGGGTGTGGCACCTGGGTGTGTCACTGTGTGTGTGTCACTGTGTGTGTGTCACTGTGTGTGTCACTGTGTGTGTGTCACTGTGTGTGTGTCACTGTGTGTGTGTCACTGTGTGTGTCACTGTGTGTGTGTCACTGTGTGTGTGTCACTGTGTGTGTCACTGTGTGTGTCACTGTGTGTGTCACTGTGTGTGTCACTGTGTGTGTGTCATTGTGTGTGTCACTGTGTGTGTCACTGTGTGTGTGTCATTGTGTGTGTCACTGTGTGTGTGTCACTGTGTGTGTCACTGTGTGTGTCACTGTGTGTGTCAGTGTGTGTGTCATTGTGTGTGTCATTATGTGGCATTGTGGGTGTCACCGTGTGTCACCTGTGTGTCATTGTGGGTGTCATTGTGTGGCACCTGGGTGTGTCATTGTGTGAAACCTGGGTCTGTCACTGTGTGTGTCACTGTGTGTCACTGGGTGTCACTGTGTGTGTCATTGTGTGTGTCACCTGGGTGTCCCCTGTGCCACGCTGGTGTCCCTGCAGTCACCCCGTTGTCCCCTGGGTGTCCCCTCAGTACCACCAGTGTGCCCATCATCCCCTTGTTGTCCCCGCTGTCCCCAATGTCCCTGCTGTCCCCTCAGTGCCCCTCACTGTCCCCTCAGTGTCCCTCAGTGTCCCCCGTGTCCCCACTGTCCCCTCAGTGTCCCCTGTGTCCCCAATGTCCCCGCTGTCCCCTCAGTGTCCCCTGCGTGTCCCTGTGTGTCCCCAGCTGAAGCTGCCGCAGATCCAGCGCATCCTGCAGGAGTTCCAGAAGCAGTCGGAGCTGATGGACATGAAGGAGGAGCTGATGAACGACGCCATCGACGACGCCCTGGGGGACGAGGACGACGAGGACGAGAGGTGGGGACACCTGGGGTGACACCTGGGGACACAGAGGGGACAGCTGGGGACATCTGGGGACACCTGGGGACACTCGGGACACTCCTGGGGACACAGAGGGGACACGGGGACAAGCAGCTCCCAGTGTGTCCCAGTGTCCCCTGGCAGTGCCACCGTGCTGTCACAGTGTCCCCCAGTGTCCCCCAGTGTCCCCCAGTGTCCCTCAGTGTCCCTGTCCCCGCAGTGACGCCGTGGTGTCACAGGTCCTGGACGAGCTGGGGCTGAACCTGACCGAGGAGCTGGCCAGTGAGCGGGGTTTGGGGTTTGGGGGGATTTTGGGGGGATTTGGGGGGATTTTGGGGAATTTCAAAGGATTTGAGGGGATTTTGGGGACTTTTGGGGGGGTTTGGGGGGATTTTTGGGGGGGTTTGGGGGAATTTCAAAGGATTTGAGGGGATTTGGGGGGATTTTGGGGGGAATTTGGGGGAATTTCAAAGGATTTGGGGGGATTTTGGGAGGGTTGAGGAGATTTTTGGGGGCTTTTGGGAGGATTCGGGGAGGATTTCAGGAATTTTGGGGGGTTTTGTGAGGATTTTGGGGAGAGTTTTTGGGGTATGGGAGAATCTGGGCGATTTTGGGAGGATCTGGGGAATTTTGGGGGATTTTTGGAGGATTTTGGGGACTTCTGGGGGGTTTGGGGGGAGTTTGGGGAGTTTTGGGGGGATTTTTGGGGGGTTTTGGGGAATTTTCAAAGGATTTAAGGGGATTTTGGGGGATTTGGAGCATTTTTGGGGGATTTTTGGGGGATTTTGGGGGATTTTGGGGGATTTAAAAGGTTTTGAGGGGGTTTTGGGGGGATTTTGGGGGCTTTGGGGGAATTTCAAAGGATTTGAGGAGATTTTGGGGGGATTTTGGGGGGATTTTGGGGGGCTTTGGGGGAATTTCAAAGGATTTGAGGGGATATTGGGGGGGATTTTGGGGGGATTTTGGGGGGATTTTAGGGAATTTCAAAGGATTTGAGGGGATTTTGGAGGGATTTTTGGGGGGATTTTGGGGGGGTTTGGGGGAATTTCAAAGGATTTGAGGGGATTTTTGGGGGCTTTTGGGAGGATTCGGGGAGGATTTCAGGAATTTTGGGATTTGAGAGGATTTTGGGGAGAGTTTGGGGGGTATGGGAGAATCTGGGCGATTTTGGGCGGATTTTGGGAGGATTTGGGGAATTTGGGGGGATTTTTGGAGGATTTGGGGGACTTTTGGGGGGGTTTGGGGGGATTTTGGGGAATTTTGGGAGGATTTTTGGAGGATTTTGGGGACTTTTGGGGGGTTTGGGGGGAGTTTGGGGAGTTTTGGGGGGATTGTGGGGGAATTTCAAAGGATTTGAGGGGATTTGGGGGGGATTTTGGGGGGGTTGGGGGGATTTTTGGGGGCTTTTGGGAGGATTCGAGGAGGATTTCAGGAATTTTGGGGGGATTTGGGAGGATTTTGGGGAGAGTTTGGGGGGTATGGGAGAATCTGGGCGATTTTGGGAGGATTTGGGGAATTTTGGGGGATTTTTGGAGGATTTTGGGGACTTCTGGGGGGTTTGGGGGGAGTTTGGGGAGTTTTGGGGGGATTTTTGGGGGGTTTTGGGGAATTTTCAAAGGATTTGAGGGGATTTTGGGGGATTTGGAGCATTTTTGGGGAATTTTGGGGGGATTTTGGGAGGATTCGGGGAGGTTTACAGGAATTTTGGGGGGATTTGGGGGAGATTTGGGAGGATTTTGGGGAGAGTTTGGGGGGTATGGGAGAATCTGGGCGATTTTGGGCGGATTTTGGGAGGATTTGGGGAATTTTGGGGGATTTTTGGAGGATTTTGGGGACTTTTGGGGGGGGTTTGGGGGGATTTGGGGGAATTTTGGGAGGATTTTGGGGGATTTTGGGGAATTTTCAAAGGATTTGAGGGGATTTTGGGGGATTTGGAGCATTTTTGGGCATTTTTGGGGGGATTTTGGGGAATTTTCAAAGGATTTGAGGGGATTTTGGGGGATTTGGAGCATTTTTGGGGGATTTTGCGAGGATTTGGGGAATTTTGGGGGGATTTTGGCATGATTTTGGGGGCAGTTTAGGGGGTATGGGAGAATCTGGGCGATTTTGGGCAGATTTTTGGAGGATTTGGGGAATTTTGGGGGATTTTGGGAGGATTTTGGAGACATTTCTGGGGGATTTGGGGGGTTTTTGGGGGATTTTGCAGGGCTTTGGGGGGATTTTGTGAGGATTTGGGGAATTTTGGGGGATTTTGGGAGGATTTTGGAGACATTTCTGGGGGATTTTGGGGGGATTTTGCAGGGGTTTGGGGGGATTTTGAGAGGATTTGGGGAATTTTGTGGGATTTAAAGGACATTTTGTGGGGATTTAAGAGGTCAGGGTGGGCATTTCTGGGGGGTCCTGGAAGGGATTTGGGGGTATTTGGGACATCCTGGATGGATCTGGGGACATTTGGGGACATTTGGGATCTCTGGGGACATTTGGGATATCCTGGACAAGATTTGGGGCCATTTTTGGGGTTTGGAAGTGCTGATTTTGGGGCCTTTGCGGGTGGATTTTCAGATAATTTTGGGGGCATTTCCGGAGATTTTGGGATAATTTGAGTGGGATTTGGGGTTAATGGGATTTGGGATAATCTGGGTGAGTTTTTGGGGTTTGGGGTTAATCTGGGTGGGATTTTTGGGTTTACCTGTGTGGGATTATTTGGGTTTTTGGGATAACCTGGGTGGGATTATTTGGGATAACCTGGGTGGGATTATTTGGGTTTTTGGGTTTTGGGGCTCAGCTGTATGGGATTATTTGGGTTTTTGGGGTGACCTGTGTGGGATTATTTGGGATAACCTGTGTAGGATTATTTGGGTTTTTTTGATTTTTGGGGCTGACCTGTATGGGATTGTTTTGGGTTTAGGGGTGACCTGTGTAGGATTATTTGGGATAACCTGTGTAGGATTATTTGGGGTTAATCTGGGTTGGATTATTTGGGTTTTTTGGGTTTTTGGGATAACCTGGGTGGGATTGTTTGGGTTTTTGGGATAACCTGGGTTGGATTATTTGGGTTTTTTGGGTTTTTGGGGCTCAGCTGTATGGGATTGTTTGGGGTTTTGGGGTGACCTGTGTGGGATTGTTTGGGGTTTGTGGGATAACCTGTGTAGGATTATTTGGGGTTAATCTGGTTTGGATTGTTTGGGTTTTGGGGCTGACCAGTGTGGGATTATTTGGGTTTGTGGGATAACATGTGTAGGATTATTTGGGATAACCTGAGTGGGATTATTTGGGATAACCTGTCTGGGATTATTTGGATTTTTTGGGTTTTTGGGGCTCATCTGTATGGGATTGTTTGGGGTTTTGGGATAACCTGTGTGGGATTATTTGGGATAACCTGTGTAGGATTATTTGGGTTTTTGGGGCTGACCTGTATGGGATTGTTTGGGGTTTTGGGATAACCTGTGTGGGATTATTTGGGATAACCTGGGTGGGATTATTTGGGTTTGTGGGATAACCTGTGTGGAATTATTTGGGGTTAATCTGGGTGGGATTATTTGGGTTTTTGGGATAACCTGGGTGGGATTATTTGGGTTTTTTGGGTTTTTGGGGCTGACCTGTATGGGATTGTTTGGGGTTTTGGGGTGACCTGTGTAGGATCATTTGGGATAACCTGGGTGGGATTATTTGGGATAACCTGTGTGGGATGATTTGGGATAACCTGGGCGGGGTTATTTGGGTTTTTTGGGTTTTTGGGGCTCAGCTGTATGGGATTGTTTGGGTTTTTGGGGCTGACCTGTATGGGATTATTTGGGTTTTTGGGATAACCTGTGTAGGATCATTTGGGATAACCTGTGTAGGATTATTTGGGTTTTTGAGTGTCCCCTGTCCGTCCCTCAGCGCTGCCGGCCCCCGGGGGCTCTCTGGCTGCCGGGGAGGGTCGCGGAGGTGCCGAAGCCGCCGCGGCCGCTTTGGCCGACGCCGACGCCGACCTGGAGGAGCGGCTGAAGAACCTGCGGCGGGACTGAGCCGGGATTGCTGCTCCTGCCCCACTGCTGCACCCCACAAACTCTGACCCGCTTTATTCGGGATTCCCCAGGTTGTAGGATTGTTTTCGGATTTTTCGGGATTTTTTTCTGATTTTTTCGGGATTTTTTTCTGATTTTTCGGGATTTTTTTCTGATTTTTTCGGGATTTTTCGCCATCCCGAAGGGGGGATTTTGCCCCTTTATTCTGATTTTTGGGGAGGTCCTTGCTCCACTCCAGCCCCCTGTGATCCCCCAAACTCTGACCCTCTTTATTTGGGATTTCGCCCAATTTCTGGGATTTTTCAGGATTTTTTTCTGATTTTTTCGGGATTTTTCACCATCCCAAAGGGGGGATTTTGCCCCTTTATTCCGATTTTTAGGGGGGATTTTCTGCTCTTGGCACCCCACAAAGTCTGACCCGCTTTATTTGGGATCCCCCAGGTTGTAGGATTTTTTTCAGATTTTTCGGGATTTTTTTCTGATTTTTCGGGATTTTTTTCTGATTTTTTTCGGCATTTTTCACCATCCCAAAGGGGGGATTTTGCCCCTTTATTCCGATTTTTGGGGAGATTTTCTGCTCTGTGCTCCACTCCTGCACCCCACAAAGTCTGACCCTCTTCACTTGGGATTTCCCCCAGGTTTTAGGATTTTTTTCTGATTTTTCGGGATTTTTTTCTGATTTTTTTTGGGATTTTTCGCCATCCCAAAGGGGGGATTTCGCCCCTTTATTCCGATTTTTGGGGAGGTCCTTGCTCCACTCCATCACCCTGTGAACCCCCAAAATCTGAGCCCCTTTATTGGGGATTTCCTCCAATTATTGGGATTATTTTCTGATTTTTTTGGGATTTTTCGCCATCCCAAAGGGGGGATTTTGCCCCTTTATTCCAATTTTTAGGGGGATTTCCTGCTCCTGCTCCACTCCTGCACCCCAAAAACTCTGACCCGCTTCATTTGGGATCCCCCAGGTTGTAGGATTTTTTTCTGATTTTTCGGGATTTTTTCTGATTTTTCGGGATTTTTTTTCTGATTTTTTCGGGATTTTTCGCCATCCCAAAGGGGGGATTTTGCCCCTTTATTCCGATTTTTAGGGGGATTTCCTGCTCCGTGCTCCACTCCTGCACCCCACAAAGTCAGGCCCTCTTTATTTGGGATTTCCCCCAGGTTGTAGGATTTTTTTTCTGATTTTTCGGGATTTTTTTCTGATTTTTTGGGATTTTTTTCTGATTTTTTCGGGATTTTTTTCTGATTTTTTTGGGATTTTTCGCCATCCCAAAGGGGGGATTTTGCCCCTTTATTCTGATTTTTGGGGGGATTTTCTGGTCTCTGCTCCACTCCTGGCACCCCACAAACTCTGACCCTCTTCACTTGGGATTTCCCCAGTTTGTAGGATTTTTTTCTGATTTTTCGGGATTTTTTTCGGATTTTTTCGGGATTTTTCGCCATCCCAAACGGGGGATTTTGCCCCTTTATTCCGATTTTTGGGGGGGATTTTCTGCTCCTGCCCCACTCCTGCACCCCAAAAACTCTGACCCGCTTCACTTGGGATTTCTCCCAGTTTTCAGTATTTTTTTTCTGATTTTTCAGGATTTTTTTTGGACTTTTTTGGGATTTTTCGCCATCCCAAAGGGGGGATTTTGCCCCTTTATTCCGATTTTTGGGGAGGTCCTTGCTCCGCTCCATCACCCTGTGAACCCCCAAAATCTGAGCCCCTTTATTTGGGATTTCCTCCAATTTTTGGGATTTTTTTGGATTTTTAGGGATTTTTTTCTGATTTTTTTGGGATTTTTCGCCATCCCAAAGGGGGGATTTTGCCCCTTTATTCCGATTTTTGGGGGAATTTTCTGCTCCTGCTCCACTCCTGCACCCCACAAAGTCTGACCCGCTTCATTTGGGATCCCCCCAGGTTGTAGGATTTTCTTCTGATTTTTCGGGATTTTTTTCTGATTTTTTGGGATTTTTTCCTGATTTTTTGGGATTTTTCACCATCCTGGAGGGGGGATTTTTCCCCTTTATTCTGATTTTTGGGGGGATGTTCCAGTCCCTGCCCCACTCCTGCAACCCCCCCAAAATCTGAGCCCCTTTATTTGGGGTTTCCCCCAATTTTTGGGATTTTTTTGGGATTTTTGTGGGATTTTTGTGGGACTTTTTGGGGATTTTTTTTGAATATTTTTAGGATTTTTTTGGGATTTTTCACGTTCCTGGAAGGGGCATTTTCCCCCTTTATTCTGATTTTCTGGAGTGCTTTTGGGATTCTGACCCCCCCAAATGGGATTTTCCCCCTTTTTTGGGATTTTTTGGGGATTTCTCCCCTTTTATTTGGGATTTTCTCCCTTTTTTTTCTTTGGGACTTTCACTCCTTATTTGGGATTTTCCTCCTTATTTCGGATTTTTGGGCGATTTTTGGCCATCTGGGGCAGATTTCCCCCTTTTCTTTGGGATTTTCCCCCTTTATTTAGGATTTCCTCCCTTTTTTTGGGATTTCCCCTATTTTTTTTTTTTTTTTGGATTTTCACTCTTTATTTAGGATTTCCCCCCTTTTTGGGATTTCCCCAATTTTTGGGATTTTCACTTTTTATTTAGGATTTCCCCCCTTTTGGGGGGGGATTTTCACCTTTCTTGGAAGATTTTCACTCTTTTTTTTGGGGTTTTTCACTCTTTATTTGGGATTTTCCCCCTTTATTTAAAATTTCCCCCCTTTTTGCGATTTTCCCCCTTTTTTTGGGATTTCCCTCTTTATTTAGGATTTTCTCCTTTTCTTTGGGATTTCCCTTTTTTGGAGCTTTTGGACCCCCCGGGGTCTCTCCCCCTTTTTTGGGCTCTTTCCCCTTTTTTTGGGACACTACTTTGGGGCAAATTCCCTTTTTTTGGGGTCCTTCCCCCCTTTTTTTGGGGTAATTTCCTCCTTTTTCGGGTCTTTCTCCATTTTTGGGTTTTTTCCCCGTTTTTGGGGTCCCCCAATAAAGTTTCTCTGGACCTGCGGCGGCTCCGTCCCAGTTTGGCACTGGGAGCACTGGGGGGGGGGGGTGGGAATGGGGGATTTTGGGGATTTTGGGGGATTTTGGGGGATTTGGGGGATTTTTGGGGATTTTGGGGATTTTTGGGATCGATTTTGGGTCTGGGGTGGGCAAACCCTAAAACTGGAATTTTTGAGCGGGAAAACCCCAAAATTTGGGATTCTCTGAATCCCCGGGGCTGATTTTTGGGGTCTCTGGGGCGATTTTGGGGTCATTTTGTGGGGTTTGGGTTGATTTTTGTGGGGTTTGGGGCTTTTTGTGGGATTTGGGTTCATTTTGGGAGGTTTGGGATCATTTCATGGGGTTTTGGTTCGTTTTGAAGGATTTTGGGTCCATTTTGTGGGGCTTTGGGGGGTTTTTGGATTCAATTTGTGAGTTTTGGGGTTTTTGTGGGGTTTGGGTTTTTTGGCGGGTTTTCAGTTTTCTTGGTGGGTTTTGGGTTAATTTTGTGGGGTTTTGCATTCAATTTATGGGGTTTTGGGTTTTTTTGTGGGGTTTTGGTTTTTTTGGTGGGTTTTGGGGTTTTTTTTTTGTGGATTTTGGGTTCATTTTGTGGGTTTTGGTGCATTTTGTGGGGTTTTGCATTCAATTTATGGGATTTTGGGTTTTTTGTGGGGTTTTGGGTTTTTTTTTGTGGGGTTTGGGTTTTTTTGGTGGGTTTTGGGTTCATTTTATGGGGTTTGGTTAATTTTGTGGAGTTTTGCATTCAGTTTATGGGGTTTTGGGTTTTTTGTGGGGTTTTGGGTTTTTTGTGGGGT
Source organism: Taeniopygia guttata (assembly GCF_048771995.1). Lineage (NCBI taxonomy): Eukaryota > Metazoa > Chordata > Aves > Passeriformes > Estrildidae > Taeniopygia > Taeniopygia guttata. The sequence goes on from NC_133062.1 coordinate 1,856,624, forward strand.
TTTGGGGTTTTTTTTGGTGGGTTTTGGGTTCATTTTGTGGGGTTTGGTTCATTTTGTGGGGTTTTGCATTCAATTTATGGGGTTTTGGGTTTTTTGTGGGGTTTTGGGTTTTTTGTGGGGTTTTGGGGTTTTTTGTGGGGTTTTGGGTTTTTTGTGGGTTTTGGGTTAATTTTGTAGGATTTGGGTTCATTTTGTGGGGTTTGGGTTCATTTTGTGGGTTTTGGGTTCATTTTATGGTGTTTGGGTTAATTTTGTGGGTTCTGGATTCAATTTATGGGGTTTGGGGTTTTTTTGGTGGGTTTTTGGGTTCATTTTGTAGGATTTTGGGTTTTTTTGTGGGATTTTGTGGGACATTTTAGGGTCTCTCGTGATTTTTGGGCTGTTCTGGCTCATTTTTGGAGGTCACCCTTAAAAACCAAAAAGATTTTCTCAAACCCGACCCTGGGAAAAGCAGAAATTCCTGAATTTCCCCCCAAAAATCGCTGATTTCTTGGCGCCATTTGCGGTTTTTTGACCTTTTCGAGTCTCAAAATTTAAAAAAAAACTCGGAAAAGTGAAGTGAAAAATCCTCAAAAAGCAGAAAAACATCCCACAGAAAATCCCATTTCTGCTTTTGGGGCATTTTTGCATTTCTGACGTTTTTCCTGGGAGGTTTTTGGGGCTCAAATCACTCAAAAAACACCAAAATCGGCTGAGAAACCCCAAAAAAAGAGATTTTTCCTGGGAACGGAGCACAGGTGAGGGGGGACCCCAAAATTCGGAATTTGGGGAGCCCCAAAATGGGTTTTGGGAAGGAAAACCCCAAAATTGGAAGGGGAACCCCAAAAATCTGAATTTTTGGAGAAGGGACCCAAAATTCGGAGTACGGGAATCCCAAAATGGGAATTTGGGGAGGGAAAACCCCAAAATTTTGATCTGGGAATGCCCCGAAATTCAGATTTATTGGGGTGGGAGACTCAAAATTTGGAATTTCGGGTTGGGAAACCCCAAAATTTGGAGGCAGAGAGTCCCAAAATGTGAATTTGGGGAGGGGGAACCCCAAAATTTGAAAAAGGGAGGAACAAAAAAATGGAATTTTGGGCAAAAGGGAACACAAAAATGGGGATTTGGGGAGGGAAAACCCCAAAATTGGAAGGGGGAACCCCAAAAATGTGAATTTGGGGAGAAGGGACCAAAATTCAGAGCGCGGAAATCCCAAAATGGGAATTTGGGGAGGGAAAACCCCAAAATTTTTATCTGGGAATGCCCCAAAATTCAGATTTATTGGGGTGGGAAACCCAAAATTGGAGGTGGGTTGGGGGGAGCCCCGAAATTTGGAATTTTGGGTTGTTGGAGCCCAAAATTTGGAGCCAGAGAGCCCCAAAATTGTGAATTTGGGGAGGGGAAACCCCAAAATGTGAAGGGAGGGAGGAACAAAAATGGGGATTTTGGGAAAAATGACCCCAAAAAGACCAAAAAAATCTGAATTTGGGGAGGGGAAACCCAAAATTTGGATCTGGGAACGCCCTAAAATTCCAATTTTTGGGGGGGGAAGCCCAAAATTGGAACTGGGGGTGGGGGAAGCCCAAAATTTGGAGCCAGAGAGTCCCAAAATGGGAATTTGGGGAGGGGGAACCCCAAAATTTGAAAAAGGGAGGAACAAAAAATGGGGATTTTGGGAGAAGGGAACCCAAAAATGGGGATTTGGGGAGGGACAACCCCAAAATTGGAAGGAGGGACCCAAAAATGTGAATTTGGGGAGAGGAGACCCCAAAATTTGGAGCTTGGGAACCCCAAAATGGGAATTTGGGGAGGGAAAACCCCAAAATTTTTTATCTGGGAATGCCCCAAAATTCAGATTTTTTGGGGTGGGAAACCCAAAATTGGAGGTGGGTTGGGAGGAGCCCCAAAATTTGGAATTTTGGGTTGTTGGAGCCCAAAATTTGGAGCCAGAGAGCCCCAAAATTGTGAATTTGGGTGGGGAACCCCAAAATGTGAAGGGAGGAACAAAAAACGAGGATTTTGGGAGAAGGGAACCCAAAAATGGGGATTTGGGGAGGGAAAAACCCAAAATTGGAAGGAGGGACCCAAAAATGTGAATTTGGGGAGAGGGGATCCCAAATTTGGAGTTTGGGAACCCCAAAATGGGAATTTGGGGAGCCCCAAAATGGGAATTTGGGAGCCCCGAAATGGGAATTTTGGGAGCCCCAAAATGGGAATTTGGGGAGCCCAAAATGTGAATTTGGGGAGCCCCAAATGGGATTTTGGGGAGCCCCGAAATGTGAATTTGGGGAGCCCCAAAATGGGAATTTGGGGAACCCCAAAATGGGAATTTGGGGAGCCCCGAAATGGGAATTTGGGGACCAAAATGGGAATTTGGGGAACCCAAAATGGGAATTTGGGGAACCCCAAAAATGGGAATTTTGGGAGCCCCGAAATGGGAATTTGGGGAGCCCCAAATGGGAATTTGGGGATCCCAAAATGGGAATTTGGGGACCCCAAAATGGGAATTTGGGGAGCCCAAAATGGGAATTTGGGGATCCCAAAATGGAATTTTTGGGATTTTTCGCAGCCCGTTGGGAGCGATGGAGCCGCCGCGGGTAAAAAGGAATAAAAAGGGATTTTCGGCAGAGATCCGAAATTGCGGATTTTATTTCGAATTTTGTGACATGTTTTATTTTTTAAATATTTTATTTTAAAAATTTTTTATTTTTTAAAAACTTTTTTAATTTTTTGATTTTTTAATTTCTAATTTTTATTTTTAATTTAATTTTTCATTTTTTAATTTTTAAATTTCTAATTTTTATTTTTTTAATTTAATTTTTTTAATTTATTTTTAATTTTTTTTATTTTTAAATGTTTCATTTTTTAAATTAATTTTTAAATTTTAATTTTTTTATTTTTAATTTTAAATTTTTAATTTTTTTTTATTTTTAATTTTTTACATTTTTTAATTGTTATCATTAATTTTAAATTTTTACATGTTTCATTAGTGATTGTTGGTTTTGAGGTTTTGAATTTGGAATTTTAGAAATGGTTTAATTTTTAATTGTTTAATATTTTTTAAAATTTCAAATATTTAATTCTTTAACTTTTAACATTCTATTTTTTATTTTTATTTTTACTTTTAATTTTTTATATTTTTAACTAATTTAATTTTAATTTAAAAAATTTTTAATGTTTTAATTTTTAATATAATTTTCTATTTTTAAATTTTCAATCTTTAATTACTAATATTTTAATTTTTAATTTTTATTTTCATTTTTAAATTCTTAATTTAAAATTTGAAAAATATTGTAATGTTTTAATTGTATATTTAAATTTTGATTGTTTAAATTTTTAATATTTTAATTCTTTAATTTTTTAATATTTTAAATTTAAAATTTTTCGGGTTTAATTTTTAGTTTTTAATCTTTAATTTTAAATTTTTAAAAAAATGTTCTAATTATTTAATTTTTTATTTTCAAATTTTGACATTTTAAATTTTTCCTTATTAATTTTAAATTTTTACTTATTAATTTTAAATTTTTAAACATTTTAAAATTCTTTAATTTTAAAATATTTTTTAACGTTTTATTTTTAATTTTTTCATTCTTATTTTTTAATTCTTTAACTTTTAATTTTTTTTAATTTAAATTTTTTAATTTAAAATTTTTAATTTTAAAATTTTTAATTTAAAATTTTTAATTTAAAATTTTAATTTTAATTTTATTTTTACTATTTTAAACAAAAATTCCGTGAGCTCAGGGCAGGATTGGGGCGGGGCCTCAGCCCCAGGGGGGATTTGGGGTCGGGTTTGGGGTCGGGATTTGGGGTCAGGATTTGGGGTCAGGATTTGGGGTTGGGTTTTGGGGTCAGATTCTGGGGTTGGGTTTTGTGGGTCGGGATTTGGGGTCAGGATTTGGGGTCAGGATTTGGGGTCTGGTTTTGGGGTCAGGATTTGGGTTTGGAGTTTGGGGTCATGTTTGGGGTCAGGATTTGGGGTCAGGTTTGGGGTTGTTTTTGGGATCGGGATTTGGGTTTGGGGTTGGGGTTTGGACTCATGTTTGGGGTTGGGATTTGGGTTTGGGGTCATGTTTGGGATCAGGATTTGGGGTCAGGGGTTGGGGTCGGGTTTTCGGGTCGGATTTTGGGGTCGGGTTTTGGGGTCGGATTTTGGGTCAGGTTTGGGGTCAGGATTTGGGGTTGGGGTTTGGGGTCATGTTTGGGGTCAGGGTTTGGGTTTGGGGTCATGTTTGGGATCAGGATTTGGGATCGGGATTTTGGGGTCGGGATTTGGGGTTGGGTTTTGGGGTCAGGATTTGGGTTGGGTTTTGGGTTGGGTTTTGGGGTTGGGATTTGGGGATGGGATTTGGGGTCGGGATTTTGGGTTGGGATTTTGGGGTTGGGATTTGGGGTCAGGATTTGGGGTTGGGTTTTGGGTCAGCTTTTGGGGTCAGGTTTGGGGTCATGTTTAGGGTCGGGGTTTGGGGTCATGTTTGGGATTGGGATTTGGGTTTGGGGTCATGTTTGGGATCGGAATTGGGGTCGGGGTTTTGGGTTGGGTTTGGGGTTGGGATTTTGGGGTTGTGTTTGGGATCAGGATTTAGGTTTGGGGTCAGGGTTTGGACTCATGTTTGGGGTTGGGATTTGGGTTTGGGGTCGTGTTTGGGATCAGGATTTGGGGTTGGGTTTTGGGGTCGGGTTTCAGGGTCAGGATTTGGGGTCGGGTTCGGGGTCAGGATTTAGGGTCGGGTTTTGGGGTCAGGATTTGGGGTCAGGATTTGGGGTTGGGGTTTTGGGTTGGGTTTGGGATCGGGATTTTGGGGTTGGGTTTTGGGGTCAGGATTTGGGTTGGGTTTTGGGTCAGCTTTTGGGGTCAGGTTTGGGGTCATGTTTGGGGTCGGGGTTTGGGTTTGGGCTCATGATTGGGATCGGGATTTGGGTTTGGGGTCAGGTTTGGGGTTGTGTTTGGGATCAGGATTTGGGTTTGGGGTCAGGGTTTGGGTTTGGGCTCATGTTTGGGATCGGGATTTGGGGTCGGGATTTTGGGGTTGGGTTTTGGGGTCAGGATTTGGGGTTGGGTTTTGGGTTTGGGGTTGGGGTTTGGGTTTGGATTCATGTTTGGGATCGGGATTTGGGGTTGGGATTTTGGGGTTGGGTTTTGGGGTCAGGATTTGGGTTTGGGGTTTGGGGTCATGTTTGGGATCAGGATTTGGGTTTGGGGTTGGGGTTTGGACTCATGTTCGGGGTTGGGATTTGGGTTTGGGGTCATGTTTGGGATCGGATTTGGGGTCGGGGTTTTGGGTTGGGTTTGGGGTTGGGATTTTGGGGTTGGGTTTTGGGGTCAGGATTTGGGGTTGGGTTTTGGGTCAGCTTTTGGGGTCAGGTTTGGGGTTTGTTTGGGATCAGGATTTGGTTTTGGGGTCGGGGTTTGGGCTCATGTTTGGGATCAGGATTTGGGTTTGGAGTTGGGGTTTGGACTCATGTTTGGGGTTGGGATTTGGGTTTGGGGTCATGTTTGGGATCGGATTTGGGGTCGGGATTTGGGGTCAGGATTTGGGGTCAGGTTTGGGGTCAAGTTTGGGGTTGGGTTTTGGGGTCAGGATTTGGGTTTGGGGTTTGGGCTCATGTTTGGGATTGGGGTTTGGGTTTGGGGTCGGGTTTGGGGTTGTGTTTGGGATCGGGATTTGGGTTTGGGGTCGGGGTTTGGGGTCATGTTTGGGATCGGGATTTGGGGTCGGGATTTTGGGGTTGGATTTGGGGTCGGGATTTTGGGGTCGGGATTTGGGGTCAGGTTCTGGGGTTGGGTTTTGTAGGTTGGGATTTGGGGTTGGATTTGGGGTTGGATTTTTGGGGTTGGGTTCTGGGGTCGGATTTTGGGCTCAGGTTTGTGATTGGGTTTTGGATCGGCTTTTGGGGTTGGATTTGGGGTCGTGTTTGGGATTGGGATTTGGGGTCAGGATTTGGGGTTGGGTTTTGGGTCGGGATTTTGGGGTCAGGTTTGGGGTTGTGTTTGGGGTCGGGGTTTGGGTTTGGGCTCATGTTTGGGATCGGGATTTGGGGTCAGGATTTGGGGTTGGGTTTTGGGTTGGGTTTGGCGTCGGGATTTTGGGGTTGGGTTTTGGGTCAGCTTTTGGGGTCAGGTTTGGGGTTGTGTTTGGGATCGGGGTTTGGGTTTGGGGTCAGGGTTTGGGTTTGGGGTCATGTTTGGGGTTGGGTTTGGGGTTGGGTTTGGGGTCAGGATTTAGGATCAGGTTTTGGGGTCAGGATTTGGGGTCGGGATTTGGGGTCAGGATTTGGGGTCAGGATTTGGGGTCGGGATTTGGGGTCGGGTTTTGGGTCAGGATTTGGGGTTGGCTTTTGGGGTCGGGTTTGGGGTCAGGATTTGGGGTCAGGTTTCGGGTTCAAGATTTGGGTTCGGGATTTGGGTCAGCTTTTGGGGTCAGGTTTGGGGTTGTGTTTGGGATCAGGATTTGGTTTTGGGGTCGGGGTTTGGGGTCATGTTTGGGGTTGGGATTTGGGTTTTGGGGTCACGTTTGGGATCAGGATTTGGGGTTGGGGTTTTGGGTCAGCTTTTGGGGTCGGGATTTTGGGGTCGGGATTTGGGGTCAGGTTCTGGGGTTGGGTTTTGTGGGTTGGGATTTGGGGTTGGATTTTGGGGTTGGGTTTTGGGGTCAGGATTTGGGGTTGGGTTTTGGGTCAGCTTTTGGGGTCAGGTTTGGGGTTGTGTTTGGGGTCGGGGTTTGGGTTTGGGCTCATGTTTGGGGTCGGGATTTGGGTTTGGGGTCGGGGTTTGGGCTCATGATTGGGATTGGGATTTGGTGTCGGGATTTTGGGGTTGGGTTTTGGGGTCAGGATTTGGGGTCGGGATTTGGGGTCAGCTTTTGGGGTCAGGTTTGGGGTTGTGTTTGGGATCGGGATTTGGGTTTGGGGTTGGGTTTCGGGGTCAGGATTTGGGATCGGGATTTGGGGTCGGGGTTTTGGGTTGGGTTTGGGGTTGGGATTTTGGGGTTGGATTTTGGGGTTGGGTTCTGGGGTCGGATTTTGGGCTCAGGTTTGTGATTGGGTTTTGGATCAGCTTTTGGGGTTGGGATTTGGGGTCGTGTTTGGGATTGGGATTTTGGTTGGGTTTGGGGTTGGGATTTGGGGTCAGGTTTCGGGGTTGGGATTTGGGCTTGGGTTTGGGGTTGGGTTTGGGGTTGGGTTTTGGGGTCAGGATTTGGGGTCAGGATTTGGGGTCAGGATTTGGGGTCAGGATTTGGGATCAGGTTTCAGGGTCGGGATTTGGGGTCAGGATTTGGGGTTGGTTTTCGGGGTCAGGTTTCGGGGTCGGGATTTGGGCTTGGGTTTGGGGTTGGGTTTGGGGTTGGGTTTTGGGGTCAGGATTTGGGGTCAGGTTTGGGATCAGGTTTGGGGTCAGGATTTGGGGTCGGGTTTCGGGGTCAGGATTTGGGGTCAGGTTTCAGGGTCAGGTTTTGGGGTCAGGTTTCGGGGTCGGGATTTGGGATCAGATTTGGGGTCAGGATTTGGGGTCAGGTTTGGGGTCAGGTTTCGGGGTGAGGATTTGGGGTCAGGATTTGGGTCGAGATTTGGGGTCAGGTTTCGGGGTCAGGATTTGGGGTCGGGATTTGGGGTCGGGATTTGGGGTCGGGATTTGGGGTCAGGATTTGGGGTCAGGTTTGGGGTCAGGTTTGGGATCAGATTTGGGATCAGTTTTAGGGTCGCTGACGGCCCCGCTCCCCAGGGCCTGGCGCTGCTGCTGCTGCTCAGTGCGGCGATCTCGGGGGTTTTTGGGGCTCCGGGGCCTTCGGGGATTTCGGGAATTTTGGGAATTCCTGGAAGGAACCGCGAGGAGCTCCCGGGTGAGTCCCGGCCTGGAGCCCATCCCAGTATGGGCCAGTATGGGCCAGTCCATCCCAGTATGGGCCAGTATGGGCCAGTCCATCCCAGTACGGGCCAGTCCATCCCAGTATGGCCCAGTCCATCCCAATCCATCCCAGTCCATCCCAATCCCCTCCCAGTCCCCTCCCAGTCCATCCCAGTCCATCCCAGTCCCTCCCAATCCATCCCAGTCCATCCCAGTCCCTCCCAATCCATCCCAGTCCATCCCAATCCCCTCCCAGTCCATCCCAGTCCATCCCAGTCCCTCCCAATCCCATCCCAGTCCATCCCAGTCCATCCCAGTCCATCCCAGTCCCCTCCCAGTCCATCCCAGTCCATCCCAGTCCCCTCCCAGTCCATCCCAGTCCATCCCAGTCCCTCCCAATCCATCCCAATCCCCTCCCAGTCCATCCCAGTCCATCCCAGTCCCTCCCAGTCCATCCCAGTCCCTCCCAATCCATCCCAGTCCATCCCAATCCCCTCCCAGTCCATCCCAGTCCATCCCAATCCCCTCCCAGTCCATCCCAGTCCATCCCAATCCATCCCAGTCCCTCCCAATCCCATCCCAGTCCCTCCCAATCCCCTCCCAGTCCATCCTAATCCCCTCCCAATCCCCTCCCAATCCATCCCAGTCCATCCAATCCCATCCCAGTCCATCCAATCCCATCCCAGTCCATCCCAATCCATCCCAATCCCATCCCATCCCTCCCAATCCCCTCCCAGTCCATCCCAATCCCATCCCAGTCCATCCCAATCCCATCCCAGTCCATCCCAATCCCCTCCCAGTCCATCCCAGTCCATCCCAACCCCATCCCAGTCCATCCCAATCCCCTCTCAGTCCATCCCAGTCCCTCCCAATCCCCTCCCAGTCCATCCCAGTCCATCCCAATCCCATCCCAGTCCATCCCAATCCCCTCCCAGTCCATCCCAGTCCCTCCCAATCCCATCCCAGTCCATCCCAATCCCCTCCCAGTCCATCCCAATCCCTCCCAATCCATCCCAGTCCATCCCAGTCCCTCCCAATTTATCCCAGTCCATCCCAATCCCCTCCCAGTCCATCCCAGTCCCTCCCAATCCCCTCCCAGTCCATCCCAATCCCCTCCCAGTCCATTCCAGTCCATCCCAATCCCCTCCCAGTCCATCCCAGTCCCTCCCACTCCATCCCACTCCATTCCAGCCCATCCCAGTCCATCCCAATCCCTCCCAATCCCTTCCCAATCACATCCCAGTCCATCCCAATCTATCCCAGTCCCTCCCAATCCCATCCCAGTCCCTCCCAATCCCCTCCCAGTCCCTCCTAATACATCCCAGTCTATCCCAATCCCCTCCCAGTCCATCCCAGTCCATCCCAGTCCATCCCAATCCCCTCCCAGTCCATCCCAGTCCATCCCAGTCCCTCCCACTCCGTTCCAGTCCCTCCCAGTCCATCCCAGTCCCTCCCACTCCATTCCAGCTCGCTCCCAGCCCGCTCCCCGCCGCCCTCGCTCCGCGGCCGGTCTCTCCTGGCTGCTCTGGGCGCCGTTCCGGGGCCGCATCCCGGCCGAGGCCGTGTCCAGCCCCAACCCCCGCACGGGCCGGACCGAGTTCGTCTGTTCCACCCGCGGCTGCGAGTTGGGCGCCTTCGACCCCGCCCGCGGCTCCTTCTGCTCCTTCGCCTGGGCCGAGCAGGAGCTCCGCGGCTCCGACTTCCACCTCCTGCTCAACCCCGGCGGCTTCGAGGCGCTCGACTGGGTGGACACGTCCTTCGGCAGCGCCCCCGAGGGCGCCGTGGAGGCCTGTCCGCTCACCGACCTCTTCGTGGGCCGCAGCCCGGACGGGCTGGGCAAAGCCTCCAAGGAGCAGGAGGCGCTTTTCGTGGCCGTGGATGGGGAGGAGGTTTGGTACAAGTGGTACCAGGTGCTGGTGGTGCGGCAGGGCGCGGTTGGTGTCGCCATCGACGACGTTTCCTACAACGGCAGCGCGGTGAGGGAGAGCGCGGAGCCGGCGGAGCTGACCGCGGTGCTGGTGAGGAACGATGGATGCGAGGTGGCCGATAGATCCGTCACCTTGGAGGAGCTCAGCGAGGTGGAGCACGGCTGGAGCGCCGAGCTGCCGGCGCTGGCGGCCGCCCGCGGGGTGCTCCGCGCTGCGCCACTGCTGCTGCCCGAGCGGGGCGGGTGGCACCCGGGCAATGTCACCTCCGTGCCCTGGGCGGGCGCTGCCAGCCTCACCGAGTTCGTGTCGCGGAGCCACCGCGTGCGGCTGGAGGTGCCGGCGCGCTCCGAGTGCTCCGCGGTTCTCCGCGGGCTCCGGCGGGAGATCCGCGTCCCCTTCTCGGCGCGGTTGACCCGCGAGTTCCGCTCCGGCCGCCCGCACCGCGCCGCCGTGGCCGGTTGGGCGCGGAGCTCCGCGGTCACCGGTGCCCACGCGGGTCTGGAGCGTTGCCACCCGCTCGCTGATCTCCCACCGTGCCCACGCTGAGTGTGACCCCCAAAATTCCGCTTTTCCACCCAAAAAACCCGCAAATCCACAGAGGCGCTCGGCTGCGGCGCGGCCTTTCCGTGTTTTCGACTTCTGCGGCATAAAGGGCGCCCCGAAATGCAGGAAAACGGCGTTGGATGGAGGAGTGTCCGCTTTTCTCCCCAAAAATCCAACAGCACCACCGGGGAACCCAAAAAATCCCTCGGGGTTTGGGGATTTTTTTTTTACTGAAACCCAGGAAAATATTCGGGATTTGGGGATTTTGTCTCTGAAACCCAGGAAAACCCTCGGGATTATTTTAGTGAAACCCAGGAAAACCCTCGGGATTTGGGGATTTTTTTCCCTGAAAACCCTCGGGATTTGGGGATTTTGTCTCTGAAAAACCCTCGGGATTTGGGGATTTTTTCCCCTGAAAACCTTTGGGATTTGGGGATTTTGTCTCTGAAACCCAGGAAAACCCTCGGGATTTGGGGATTTTTTTTAGTGAAACCCATAAAAACCCTCGGGATTTGGGGATTTTTTTCCTTGAAAACCTTTGGGATTTGGGGATCTTTTTTTTTTTTTTTACGGAAACCCAGAAAAACCTTTGGGATTTGGGGATTTTGTCTCTAAAACCCAGGAAAACCCTCGGAATTTGGGGATTATTTTTTAGTGAAACCCAGGCAAACCCGCGGGATTTGGGAATTTTTTTTTTTTTTTAGTGAAATCCAAGAAAACCCTCAGGATTTTGGGGATTTTGTCTCTGAAACCCAGGAAAACCCTCGGGATTTGGGGATTTTTTTCCCTGAAAACCCTCGGGATTTTGGGGATTTTGTCTCTGAAACCCAGGAAACCCTCGAGATTTGGGGATTATTTTAGCAAAACCCAGGAAAACCCTCAGGATTTTGGGGATTTTGTCTCTGAAACTCAGGAAAGCCTTCGGGATTTGGGGATTTTTTTCCTTGAAAACCTTCGGGATTTGGGAATTTTTTTAGTGAAACCCAGGAAAACCCTCGGGATTTTGGGGATTTTGTCTCTGAAACACAGGAAAACCCTCGGGATTTGGGGGATTTTTTTTAGTGAAACCCAGGAAAACCCTCGGGATTTGGGGATTTTGTCTCTGAAAACCCTCGGGATTTGGGGATTTTTTCCCTGAAAACCTTTGGGATTTGGGGATTTTTTTTCCCTGAAACCCAGGAAAACCCTCGGGATTTGGGTTTTTTTTTTCCTTGAAAACCTTTGGGATTTGGGGATTTTTTTTCCCCTGAAAACCTTTGGGATTTGGGGATTTTGTCTCTAAAACACGGGAAAACCCTCGGGATTTGGGGATTTTGTCTCTGAAAACCTTTGGAATTTTGGGGATTTTGTCTCTAAAACCCAGGAAAACCCCCGAGATTTGGGGATTTTTTTTAGTGAAACCCAGGAAAACCCTCGGGATTTTGGGGATTTTTTCTCTGAAAACCCAGAAAAACACTCAGGATTTTGGGGATTTTGTCTCTGAAAAACCCTCGGGATTTGGGGATTTTGTCCCTGAAAACCTTTGGGATTTGGGGATTTTGTCTCTAAAACCCAGGAAAACCCTCGGGATTTGGGGATATTTTTTTAGTGAAACCCAAGAAAACCCTCAGGATTTTGGGCATTTTGTCCCTGAAAACCTTCGGGATTTGGGGATTTTGTCTCTAAAACCCAGGAAAACCCTCAGGATTTGGGGATTTTTTCCCCTGAAAACCTTTGGGATTTGGGGATTTTTTTTTTTTTTTTTTTTTTTTTTTTTTTTTTTACTGAAACCCAGGAAAACCCTCGGGATTTGGGGATTATTTTAGCAAAACCCAGAAAAACCCTCGGGATTTGGGGATTTTGTCTCTGAAAAACCCTCGGGATTTGGGGATTTTTTCCCTGAAAACCTTTGGGATTTGGGGATTTTGTCTCAAACCCAGGAAAACCCTCGGGATTTGGGGATTTTTTTCCCTGAAAACCTTTGGGATTTGGGGATTTTTTTTTAGTGAAACGCAAGAAAACACTCAGGATTTTTGGGATTTTGTCTCTGAAACCCAGGAAAACCCCCGGGATTTGGGGATTATTTTTTAGTGAAATCCAGGAAAACCTTTGGGATTTGGGGATTTTGTCTCAAACCCAGGAAAACCCTCAGGATTTTGGGGATTTTGTCTCTGAAAACCCTCGGGATTTGGGGATTTTGTCCCTAAAACCCAGGAAAACCTTTGGGATTTGGGGATTTTGTCTCTGAAACCCAAGAAAACCCTCAAGATTTTGGGGATTATTTTAGTGAAACCCAGGAAAACCCTCGGGATTTGGGGATTTTTTTCCCTGAAAGCCTTTGGGATTTGGGGATTTTTTTAGTGAAACCCGAGAAAACTTTTGTGTTTTGGGGATTTTTGTCCTGAAACCCAGGAAAACCTTTGGGATTTTGGGATAATTTCTGTGAAACCCAGGAAAACCTTTGCGTTTTGGGGATTTTTTTATAAAACCCAAGAAAACCCTCAAGATTTGGGGATTTTTTTTTCCTGAAACCCTTGGAATTTTGGGATTTTTTTTCCTGGAATCCAAGAAAACCCTTTGGGTTTTGGGACTTTTTTAGTGAAACCCAGGAAAACCTTTGAGTTTTGGGTGTTTTTTTATGGTTTTTCTCATTTTATTTTTTCTCCCATATTTTTGTTTCTTCTGCCGTATTTTTGGTTTTTCTTCTGTACTTTAGGTTTTTGTTCTCCAAGATTTTAATTTTTTATCCCATATTTTTGTTTCTTCTCCCATATTTTTGGTTTTTCTCCTGTACTTTAGGTTTTTTTCTCCAAGATTTTTGGGTTTTTTCCAATAGTTTTGTTTTTTCTCCAATATTTTTGGGTTTTCTCCAATATTTTTGGGTTTTCTCCCATATTTTTGGTTCTCTTGGCAGAACCTTCATCCCCATCCAAATGCAGGAAAAAGTGGCATTTTCCATCTTAATTTCCCATTTTTTGCCCAAAAAGGGATTTTGGAAGCGAAGGGAAAATGGGGAAAAAGCCCCAAAAAAGGGATGCAACGGGATCATGGGGGTGGGGTGTCCCTGGGGAAGTGGGAATGGGATCATGGAGCCACCAGGTCATGGGGGACATCAAACATCAGCTCACGTCCACCCTCATCCATGTTTGATCCACCTCCGGACAGTCCTGGGGCCACCAGCTCCGGGGGAACATCAATCCCCCCCATGGGAGCAGGGAACAGGATCATGGAGCCACCAGGTCATGGGGGACATCCCACCACCCATGTGGGATCTCGGGGAGCAGGGAATGGGATCATGGAGCCATCAGGTCATGGGAGATGTCCCAACACCCCTTCTGGAACTCTGTGAATGGGATCATGGAGCCACCAGTGATGGGGGATGTTCCACCACCCTTGTCGGATCTCCTGGAGCAGGGATCGGGATTGTGGAGTCAAACATCAGCTCACGTCCATCCTCATCCATGTTTGATCCACCTCCGGACAGTCCTGGGGCCACCAGCTCCGGGGGGACATCAATCCCACCCATGGGAGCAGGGAACAGGATCATGGAGCCACCAGGTCATGGGGGACACCCCCGAGCCAGTGTTGGACCTTCTGGAGCAGGGAAAGGGATCATGGAGCCACCGGGTCATGGGGGACATCCCACCACCCATGTGGGATCTCCAGGAGCAGGGAATGGGATCATGGAGCCACCAGTTCATGGTGGACATCCCACCCCACATGTGGGATCTCGGGGAGCAGGGAATGGGATCATGGAGCCACCAGGTCATGGGGGACATCCCACCACCCATGTGGGATCTTGGGGAGCAGGGAATGGGATCATGGAGCCACCAGGTCATGGGGACCATCTCACCACCCATGTCAGATCTCCTGGAGCAGGGAATGGGACCATGGAGCCATCAGGTCATGGGGGACATCCCACCACCCATGTCGGATCTCCTGGAGCAGGGATCGGGATTGTGGAGTCAAACATCAGCTCACATCCATCCTCATCCATGTTTGATCCACCTCCAGACAGTCCTGGGGCCACCAGCTCCGGGGGGACATCAATCCCACCCATGGGACCAGGGAACAGGATCATGGAGCCACCAGGTCATGGGGGATACCCCCGAGCCAGTGTTGGACCTTCTGGAGCAGGGAAAGGGACCATGGAGCCACCAGGACATGGTGGACATCCCACCACCCATGTGGGATCTTGGGGAGCAGGGAATGGGATCATGGAGCCACCAGGACATGGGGGACATCCCACCACCCATGTGGGATCTCGGGGAGCAGGGAACGGCATCATGGAGCCACCAGGTCATGGGGGATGTCCCAACACCCCTTCTGGAACTCTGTGAATGGGATCATGGAGCCACCAGGTCATGGTGGACATCCCACCACCCATGTGGGATCTCCAGGAGCAGGGAATGGGATCACGGAGCCATCAGGTCATGGGGGACATCCCACCACCCATGTGGGATCTCAGGGAGCAGGGAATGGTATCACGGAGCCAGCAGGTCGTGAGGGACATCCCACCACCCACGTGGGATCTTGGGGAGCAGGGAATGGGATCATGGAGCCATCAGGACATGGGGGACATCCCACCACCCATGTCAGATCTCCTGGAGCAGGGATCAGGATTGTGGAGTCAAACATCAGCTCACGTCCATCCTCATCCATGTTTGCCCCACCTCAGCACCGTCCTGGCCCCACCACCTCGCTCCCATCTCCAGGAGCAGAGAGCCAAGACCTGGAGCCACCAGGCTCATGGGGCCCGTCAGTCATGGTCCCACCAGCCCTGTGGGATCTCGGGGGTCAGGGAATGGGATCATGGAGCCATCAGGACATGGGGGATGTCCCAACACCCCTTCTGGAACTCTGTGAATGGGACCATGGAGCCAGCAGGTCAGGAGGGATGTTCCACCACCCACGTGGGATCATGGGGAGCAGGGAATGGGATCATGGAGCCACCAGGTCATGAGGGACATCCTACCACCCATGTGGGATCTCCAGGAGCAGGGAATGGGATTATGGAGCCACTGGGTCATGGGAGATGTCCCAACACCCCTTCTGGAACTCTGTGAGTGGGATCATGGAGCCACCAGGCTCATGGGGCCCATCAGTCATGGTCCCACCAGCCCTGTGGGATCTCGGGGAGCAGGGAATGGGATCATGGAGCCATCAGGCCACGGGGGACATCCCACCACCCACGTGGGATCTCGGGGAGCAGGGAACGGCACCCTGGAGCCACCAGGTCATGGGGCACATTCCACCACCCACGTCGGATCTCCTGGAGCACGGATCGGGATTATGGAGTCAAACATCAGCTCACGTCCATCCTCATCCATGTTTGCCCCACCTCAGGACCGTCCTGGCCCCACCACCTCGCTCCCATCTCCAGGAGCAGAGAGCCAAGACCTGGAGCCACCAGGCTCATGGGGCCTGTCAGTCATGGTCCCACCAGCCCTGTGGGATCTCGGGGGTCAGGGAATGGGATCATGGAGCCACCGGGTCATGGGAGATGTCCCAACACCCACGTGGGATCTCCAGGAGTAGGGAATGGGATCATGGAGCCATCAGGACATGGGGGATGTTCCACCACCCATGTGGGATCTCCAGGAGCAGGGAATGGGATCATGGAGCCATCAGGTCATGGGGGACATCAAACATCAGCTCAAGTCCACTCTCATCCATGTTTGATCCACCTCCGGACAGTCCTGGGGCCACCAGCTCCAGGGGGACATCAATCCCACCCATGGGAGCAGGGAACAGGATCATGGAGCCACCAGGTCATGGGGGATGTCCCAACACCCCTTCTGGAACTCTGTGAGTGGGATCATGGAGCCACCAGGTCATGGGGCCCATCAGTCATGGTCCCACCAGCCCTGTGGGATCTTGGGGAGCAGGGAATGGGATCATGGAGCCATCAGGCCACGGGGGACATCCCACCACCCACGTGGGATCTCGGGGAGCAGGGAATGGGATCATGGAGCCACCAGGTCATGGGGCACATTCCACCACCCATGTCGGATCTCCTGGAGCACGGATCGGGATTATGGAGTCAAACATCAGCTCACGTCCATCCTCATCCATGTTTGCCCCACCTCAGGCCAGTCCTGGGGCCACCACATCGCTCCATCTCCAGGAGCAGAGAGCCAAGACCTGGAGCCACCAGGCTCATGGGGCCCGTCAGTCATGGTCTCACCAGCCCTGTGGGATCTCGGGGGTCAGGGAATGGGATCATGGAGCCACCGGGTCATGAGGGACATCCCACCACCCACGTGGGATCTCGGGGATCAGGGAATGGGATCATGGAGCCACCGGGTCATGGGAAATGTCCCAACACCCCTTCTGGAACTCTGTGAGTGGGATCATGGAGCCAGCAGGTCATGGTGGACATCCCACCACCCATGTGGGATCTTGGGGAGCAGGGAATGGGATCATGGAGCCATCAGGTCATGGGGGACATCAAACATCAGCTCACGTCCACCCTCATCCATGTTTGATCCACCTCCGGACAGTCCTGGGGCCACCAGCTCCGGGGGGACATCAATCCCACCCATGGGAGCAGGGAACAGGATCATGGAGCCACCAGGACATGGGGGACATCCCACCACCCACGTGGGATCTCGGGGAGCAGGGAATGGGATCATGGAGCCACCAGGACATGGGGGATGTCCCAACACCCCTTCTGGAACTCTGTGAATGGGATCATGGAGCCACCAGGTCATGAGGGACATCCCACCACCCATGTCGGATCTCCTGGAGCACGGATCTGGATTATGGAGTCAAACATCAGCTCACATCCATCCTCATCCATGTTTACCCCACCTCAGCACCATCCTGGCCCCACCACTACGCTCCATCTCCAGCCCCACCGAGCCACCACCCCCCGGTCACCATCACTTGTCCCAGTTGGCCGCGCGGGCGTGGATGCGGGCGTGCCGGGCCAGCGAGGACTTGTTGCTGAAGCTCTTGCCGCAGCGGGCGCAGGGGAAGGGCCGTTCGCCCGTGTGCGAGCGCTCGTGCACCCTCAGGTCCGCCAGGTACCTGAAGCTCTTGCCGCAGGCGCCGCAGGGGAACGGCCGCTCCTGCGTGTGGCTGCGCCGGTGCATGCTCAGGTTGGACCGTTGGCTGAAGCGTTTGCCGCATGCCGGGCACGGGTACGGCCGCTCGCCCGTGTGCGACCGCCGGTGCTTGGTGAGGTCCGAGGGGTTGGTGAAGCTCTTGCCGCAGTGGCCGCAGCCGTAGGGCCGCTCGCCGGTGTGCAGCCGCCGGTGCGTGGTCAGCGTGGACAGGTGGCCGAAGCGTTTGCCGCAGGCGCCGCAGCCGTACGGCTTCGCCCCCGTGTGCGTCCGCTCGTGGCTCTTCAGGTGGGTCAGGCGGACGAAGGTTTTGCCGCATTGGCCGCAGGAGAACGGTCGTGCCGGCGGTGCGGCCGCGCTCGCGGTGTCCGGCGTGATGCCACCACGGTCTCGCCGGGTTTGGCGCCGGGGGGATCCTCGCCGGGTGTCGCGGGGATGGGGAAGGGGCGGCTCTGGGGCTGTGGTGGGATCTGTGGGGGCTGAGAAGGTCCAACGGGGTGTGGAGGGTCCGGCTGCCACTGCTGACCCCCAAATCCACCCATGGGGGGCCACCAGGGCAAGGGGGAGGCTGGACCTCCAGTCAGGTGGGGCTGGAGCCAAGGAGATGGGTTTGGAGCCAAGGAGATGGGTTTGGAGCCCAAGGAGATGGGTTTGGAACCAAGGAGATGGGTTTGGAGCCCAAGGAGATGGGTTTGGAGCCCAAGGAGATGGGTTTGGAGCCCAAGGAGATGGGTTTGGAGCCCAAGGAGATGGGTTTGGCACAAGGAGATGGGTTTGGCCCAAGGAGATGGGTTTGGAACCAAGGAGGTGGTTTTGGAACCAAGGAGATGGGTTTGGAACCAAGGAGATGGGTTTGGCCCAAGGAGATGGGTTTGGAGCCAAGGAGATGGGTTTGGAGCCAAGGAGATGGGTTTGGAGCCCAAGGAGATGGGTTTGGAGTCAAGGAGATGGGTTTGGAGCCCAAGGAGATGGGTTTGGAGTCAAGGAGATGGGTTTGGAACCAAGGAGATGGGTTTGGAGCCAAGGAGATGGGTTTGGAGTCAAGGAGATGGGTTTGGAACCAAGGAGATGGGTTTGGAGCCCAAGGAGATGGGTTTGGAGTCAAGGAGATGGGTTTGGCCCAAGGAGATGGGTTTGGAGCCAAGGAGATGGGTTTGGAGCCAAGGAGATGGGTTTGGCCCAAGGAGATGGGTTTGGAACCAAGGAGATGGGTTTGGAGCCCAAGGAGATGGGTTTGGCCCAAGGAGGTGGTTTTGGAACCAAGGAGATGGGTTTGGAGCCCAAGGAGATGGGTTTGGAACCAAGGAGATGGGTTTGGAGCCAAGGAGATGGGTTTGGAGCCCAAGGAGATGGGTTTGGCCCAAGGAGATGGGTTTGGAGCCCAAGGAGATGGGTTTGGAGCCCAAGGAGATGGGTTTGGAGCCCAAGGAGATGGGTTTGGTGCCAAGGAGATGGGTTTGTCCCAAGGAGATGGGTTTGGAGCCAAGGAGATGGGTTTGGAGCCCAAGGAGATGGGTTTGGAGCCCAAGGAGGTGGTTTTGGAACCAAGGAGATGGTTCTGGTGCCCAAGGAGGTGGGTTTGGAGCCCAAGGAGATGGGTTTGGCCCAAGGAGATGGGTTTGGCCCAAGGAGATGGGTTTGGAGACAAGGAGATGGGTTTGGTGCCCAAGGAGATGGGTTCGGCTCAAGAGGATGGGTTTGGAGCCAAGGAGATGGTTTTTGACCCAAGGAGATGGTTTTGGAACCAAGGAGATGGGTTTGGTGCCCAAGGAGATGGGTTTGGAGCCAAGGAGATGGTTCTGGTGCCCAAGGAGATGGGTTTGGAGCCAAGGAGATGGGTTTGGAGCCAAGGAGATGGGTTTGGCCCAAGGAGATGGGTTTGGAGCCAAGGAGATGGGTTTGGAACAAGGAGATGGGTTTGGCCCAAGGAGATGGGTTTGGAGCCCAAGGAGATGGGTTTGGAACCAAGGAGATGGGTTTGGAGCCCAAGGAGATGGGTTTGGAGCCCAATGAGATGGGTTTGGCTAAAGGAGATGGGTTTGACCCAAGGAGATGGGTTTGGAGCCCAAGGACATGGGTTTGGAGCCCAAGGAGATGGGTTTGGAACCAAGGAGATGTGTTTGGAGCCCAAGGAGATGGGTTTGGTGCCCAAGGAGATGGGTTTGGCCCAAGGAGATGGGTTTGGAGCCAAGGAGATGGGTTTGGAGACAAGGAGATGGGGTTGGTGCCCAAGGAGATGGGTTTGGAGCCAAGGAGATGGGTTTGGCCCAAGGAGATGGGTTTGGAGCCAAGGAGATGGGTTTGCCCAAGGAGATGGGTTTGGACCAAGGAGATGGGTTTGGTGCCCAAGGAGATGGGTTTGGCCCAAGGAGATGGGTTTGGAACCAAGGAGATGGGTTTGGAGCCAAGGAGATGGGTTTGGAGCCAAGGAGATGGGTTTGCCCAAGGAGATGGGTTTGGAGTCAAGGAGATGGGTTTGGAGCCCAAGGAGATGGGTTTGGAGCCAAGGAGATGGGTTTGGAGCCCAAGGAGATGGGTTTGGCCCAAGGAGATGGGTTTGGAACCAAGGAGATGAGTTTGGAGCCCAAGGAGATGGGTTTGGAGCCAAGGAGATGGGTTTGGTGCCCAAGGAGATGATTTGGAGCCCAAGGAGATGGGTTTGGAGCCCAAGGAGATGGGTTTGGTGCCCAAGGAGATGATTTGGAGCCCAAGGAGATGGGTTTGGAGCCAAGGAGATGGGTTTGGAGCCAAGGAGATGGGTTTGGAGCCAAGGAGATGGGTTTGGTGCCAAGGAGATGGGTTTGTCCCAAGGAGATGGGTTTGGAGCCCAAGGAGATGGGTTTGGAGCCAAGGAGATGGGTTTGGAGCCAAGGAGATGGGTTTGGAGCCAAGGAGATGGGTTTGGCCCAAGGAGATGGGTTTGGAACCAAGGAGATGGGTTTGGAGACAAGGAGATGGGTTTGAACCAAGGAGATGGGTTTGGCCCAAGGAGATGGGTTTGGAACCAAGGAGATGGGTTTGGAGACAAGGAGATGGGTTTGGAGCCAAGGAGATGGGTTTGGAGCCCAAGGAGATGGGTTTGGAGCCAAGGAGACGGGTTTGGCTCAAGGAGATGGGTTTGGAACCAAGGAGATGGGTTTGACCCAAGGAGGTGGGTTTGGAGACAAGGAGATGGGTTTGGAGCCCAAGGAGATGGGTTTGGAGGCAAGGAGATGGGTTTGGAGCCAAGGAGATGGGTTTGGTGCCCAAGGAGATGGGTTTGGTGCCCAAGGAGATGGGTTTGGAGCCCAAGGAGATGGTTTCATGCCCAAAGGGATAGTTTTTGACCCAGGATTTGAGTTTTTGGTCCATCAAGATGAATTTGATCAGAGGATTTGGGTTTTTGGTCCATCAAGATGATTTTTGACCCCAGGATTTGGATTTTTGACCCCAGGGTTTGGATTTTTGGTCCATCAAGATAATTTTGGACCCCTGGATTCGGGTTTTTGACCCAGGACTTGAGTTTTTGGTCCACCAAGATGGTTTTTGAACCCAGGATTTGCATTTCTGGTCCACCAAGATGGTTTTTGAACCCAGGATTTGCATTTCTGGTCCATCAAGATGGTTTTTGACCCCAGGAGTTGGGTTTTTGACCCAGGATTTGGGTTTTTGGACCCCCAGGAGATGATTTCTGGGTCACTGAGATGACTTCTGGGTCCCACCACCTCCAAGCTCCCCTGGCTCCAGTGGCACCACCCCCACCCCGTTTTTGGGGTGGCCGAAGGTTCTGCTGCCCCATCCCGGTACCTCCTTCCTGTGGTTCCTCCTCCTCGGCCGCCTCCTCCCGGGGGGACTCCGATGGGGGGCTCGGGGGGACCCCCAAAGCTCCGGGGTCCTCCACATCCCCGGGGGCCACATCCTCCACCTTCACCCGCACGGTCACCTGGGGGGACACGGAGCTGCCGAGGGGATCTGGGCACCCTCAAACGTTCTAAAACGGTTTTGGGGATCCCCAGAGGGGAATTTGGGTGCCCGGGACCCCCAAAAGGAGATTTTGGGGCCTGAGAACCCCTAAAAAGCTGCAGAGGGGATTTGGGTGCTGGGGATCCCCTGGAGGTGTGGGGGGGATTTGGGTGCCTGGGACCCCCCAAAGGTTCTCCAAGTTTTGGGGGCTGAGGACCCCCAAAAGACGCTGAGGGGGTTTGGGACCCCCAGAGGGGATTTTGGGTGCCAGGAACCCTAAAATCTCCCTGGGGAAATTTGTGTGCTGGAGATCCCCAAAGTCCCCAGAAGGGTTTTGGGTGCCCAGGACCCCAAAAAGCTGCCAAGGGGATTTAGGCACCACAACCCCCTTTCCAGCCTCAATTTTGGTTTTTTTTTTCTTGGGAATGAGCAGGA
This sequence comes from Taeniopygia guttata, assembly GCF_048771995.1. Lineage (NCBI taxonomy): Eukaryota > Metazoa > Chordata > Aves > Passeriformes > Estrildidae > Taeniopygia > Taeniopygia guttata. Next base: position 1,878,346 of record NC_133062.1, read on the forward strand.
GTGGGTAAGGGGAGAACCAATTATTCCCAACTTTAGGGTCAGGACCCCAAAATCCAGACCCACTCCCAGCTGCTGTCCTGGTGCCCAGGTCCCCAAATCTGCCAAGAGGATTTAGGCACCAAAACCCCCTTTCCAGCCTCAATTTTGTTTTTTTTTTTTCTTGGGAATGAGCAGGAGAGGGAGGAATGTGAGGGGAGAACCAATTATTCCCAATTTTAGGGTCAGGACCCCAAAATCCAGACCCGCTCCCAGCTGCTGTCCTGGTGCCCAGGTCCCAAAATCTGCCAAGGGGATTTAGGCACCAAAACCCCCTTTCCAGCCTCAGTGTTGGGTTTTTTCTTGGGAATGAGCAGGAGAGGGAGGAATGTAAGGGGAGAACCAATTATTCCCAGTTTTAGGGGTCAGCACCCCAAAATCCAGACCCACTCCCAGCTGCTGTCCTGGTGCCAGGTCCCCAAAATTTGCCAAGGGGATTTAGGCACCAAAACCCCCTTTCCAGCCTCAGTGTTGGGTTTTTTCTTGGGAATGAGCAGGAGTGGGTAAGGGGAGAGCCAATTATTCCCAGTTTTAGGGGTCAGCACCCCAAAATCTGGACCCACTCCCTGCTGCTGTCCTGGTGCCCAGGTCCCAAAATCTGCCAAGGGGATTTAGGCACCACATCTCCCTTTTCAGCCTCAATTTTGTTTTTTTTTTTCTTGGGAATGAGCAGGAGAGGGAGGAATGTGAGGGGAGAACCAATTATTCCAAATTTTAGGGGTCAGGACCCCAAAATCCGGACCTGCTCCCAGCTGCTGTCTTGGTGCCAAGGTCCCCAAAAGCTGCCAAGGGGATTTAGGCACCAAAACCCCCTTTTCAGCCTCAATTTTGTTGGTTTTTTTTGGGAATGAGCAGGAGTGGGAGGGATGTAAGGGGAGAACCAATTATTCCCAGTTTTAGGGATCAGCACCCCAAAATCCAGACCTGCTCCCAGCTGCTGTCCTGGTGCCCAGGTCCCAAAATCTGCCAAGGGGATTTAGGCACCACATCTCCCTTTTCAGCCTCAGTGTTGGGTTTTTTCTTGGGAATGAGCAGGAGAGGGAGGAATGTAATTGGGGAACCAATTATTCCCAGTTTTAGGAGTCAGGACCCCAAAATCCAGACCCACTCCCAGCTGCTGTCCTGGTGCCCAGGTCCCAAAAGCTGCCAAGGGGATTTAGGCACCAAAATCCCCTTTCCAGCCTCAATTTTGTTTGTTTTTTTCTTGGGAATGAGCAGGAGTGGGAGGAATGTAATTGGGGAACCAATTATTCCCAATTTTAGGGTCAGCACCCCAAAATCCGGACCCACTCCCAGCTGCTGTCCTGGTACCCAGGTCCCAAAAGCTGCCAAGGGGATTTAGGCACCACATCTCCCTTTCCAGCCTCAATTTTGGTTTTTTTTTTTCTTGGGAATGAGCAGGAGTGGGAGGAATGTGAGGGGAGAGCCAATTATTCCCAATTTTAGGGGTCAGGACCCCAAAATCCAGACCCACTCCCAGCTGCTGTCCTGGTGCCCAGGTCCCCAAATCTGCCAAGAGGATTTAGGCACCAAAACCCCCTTTCCAGCCTCAATTTTGTTTTTTTTTTTTCTTGGGAATGAGCAGGAGAGGGAGGAATGTGAGGGGAGAACCAATTATTCCCAATTTTAGGGTCAGGACCCCAAAATCCAGACCCGCTCCCAGCTGCTGTCCTGGTGCCCAGGTCCCAAAATCTGCCAAGGGGATTTAGGCACCAAAACCCCCTTTCCAGCCTCAGTGTTGGGTTTTTTCTTGGGAATGAGCAGGAGAGGGAGGAATGTAAGGGGAGAACCAATTATTCCCAGTTTTAGGGGTCAGCACCCCAAAATCCAGACCCACTCCCAGCTGCTGTCCTGGTGCCAGGTCCCCAAAATTTGCCAAGGGGATTTAGGCACCAAAACCCCCTTTCCAGCCTCAGTGTTGGGTTTTTTCTTGGGAATGAGCAGGAGTGGGTAAGGGGAGAGCCAATTATTCCCAGTTTTAGGGGTCAGCACCCCAAAATCTGGACCCACTCCCTGCTGCTGTCCTGGTGCCCAGGTCCCAAAATCTGCCAAGGGGATTTAGGCACCACATCTCCCTTTTCAGCCTCAATTTTGTTTTTTTTTTTCTTGGGAATGAGCAGGAGAGGGAGGAATGTGAGGGGAGAACCAATTATTCCAAATTTTAGGGGTCAGGACCCCAAAATCCGGACCTGCTCCCAGCTGCTGTCTTGGTGCCAAGGTCCCCAAAAGCTGCCAAGGGGATTTAGGCACCAAAACCCCCTTTTCAGCCTCAATTTTGTTGGTTTTTTTTGGGAATGAGCAGGAGTGGGAGGGATGTAAGGGGAGAACCAATTATTCCCAGTTTTAGGGATCAGCACCCCAAAATCCAGACCTGCTCCCAGCTGCTGTCCTGGTGCCCAGGTCCCAAAATCTGCCAAGGGGATTTAGGCACCACATCTCCCTTTTCAGCCTCAGTGTTGGGTTTTTTCTTGGGAATGAGCAGGAGAGGGAGGAATGTAATTGGGGAACCAATTATTCCCAGTTTTAGGAGTCAGGACCCCAAAATCCAGACCCACTCCCAGCTGCTGTCCTGGTGCCCAGGTCCCAAAAGCTGCCAAGGGGATTTAGGCACCAAAATCCCCTTTCCAGCCTCAATTTTGTTTGTTTTTTTCTTGGGAATGAGCAGGAGTGGGAGGAATGTAATTGGGGAACCAATTATTCCCAATTTTAGGGTCAGCACCCCAAAATCCGGACCCACTCCCAGCTGCTGTCCTGGTACCCAGGTCCCAAAAGCTGCCAAGGGGATTTAGGCACCACATCTCCCTTTCCAGCCTCAATTTTGGTTTTTTTTTTTCTTGGGAATGAGCAGGAGTGGGAGGAATGTGAGGGGAGAGCCAATTATTCCCAATTTTAGGGGTCAGCACCCCAAAATCCAGACCTGCTCCCAGCTGCTGTCCTGGTGCCCAGGTCCCAAAATCTGCCAAGGGGATTTAGGCACCACAACCCCCTTTCCAGCCTCAATTTTGTTTTTTTTCTTGGGAATGAGCAGGAGTGGGAGGAATGTGAGGGGAGAACCAATTATTCCCAATTTTAGGGATCAGCACCCCACAATCCGTACCCACTCCCAGCTGCTGTCCTGGTGCCCAGGTCCCAAAAGCTGCCAAGGGGATTTCCAGCCCCTTGGCAGCCTCAGTGTTGGGTTTTTTCTTGGGAATGAGCAGGAGTGGGAGGAAGTAAAGGGGGAACCAATTATTCCCAACTTTAGGGTCAGGACCCCAAAATCCGGACCCACTCCCAGCTGCTGTCCTGGTGCCAAGGTCCCCAAAATCTGCCAAGGGGATTTAGGCACCAAAACCCCCTTTCCAGCCTCAATTTTGGTTTTTTTTTCTTGGGAATGAGCAGGGATGGGCAGGAGTGGGAGGAATGTAATTGGGGGTGGGGGGGGGGACCAGTTATTCCTAAATTTAGGGATCAGCAGCCCAAAATCCGGACCCACTCCCAGCTGCTGTCCTGGTGCCCAGGTCCCAAAAATTTACCAAGGGGATTTAGGCACCACAACCGCCTTTCCAGCCTCAGTGCTGGGTGTTTTCTTGGGAATGAGCAGGAGAGGGAGGAATGTAAGGGGAGAACCAATTATTCCCAGTTTTAGGGTCCAGCACCCCAAAATCCAGACCCGCTCCCAGCTGCTGTCCTGGTGCCAAGGTCCCCAAAAGCTGCCAAGGGGATTTAGGCACCACATCTCCCTTTTCAGCCTCAATTTTGGTTTTTTTCTTGGGAATGAGCAGGAGTGGGTAAGGAGAGAACCAATTATTCCCAATTTTAGGGGTCAGCACCCCACAATCCGGACCCACTCCCAGCTGCTGTCCTGGTGCCCAGGTCCCAAAATCTACCAAGGGGATTTCCAGCCCCTTGGCAGCCTCAGTGTTGGGTTTTTTTCTTGGGAATGAGCAGGAGTGGGAGGAATGTAAGGGGGGAACCAATTATTCCCAGTTTTAGGGGTCTGGACCCCAAAATCCGGACCCGCTCGCACCTGCTGCTCCCAAATCCCGTCGGGATCGCCTCGTCCCAGCTGGAAGCTCTCGGCCAAGGCCACGGCCTGTGCGCAGGACTCGGGGTGCCGCACCCACACCCAGCTCTGGATCTCCTCGGGCAGGATGCTGAGGAACTGCTCGAGCACCAGCAGCTCCATGATCTGCTCCTTGCTGCGCTCCTCGGGCCGCAGCCAGCGCCGCGACAGCTCCCGCAGCCTCCGCCACACGTCCCGCGGCCCCGCCGCCTCCTGGTAGCGGAACTGCCGGAACCGGAGCCGCCGCAGCTCGGTACCGGCACCGCCCGGAGCACCGGGAACGGCCGGGCGGAGCGGGCAGCCCCCCGCCACCCCCGCGTCCCCCTCCGGGGCTCTGCAGCGCGGCCGGGGAGGGGGCGGCTCCATCCTGCCCCAGACGTGGAGCTGGGGAGGGGGGACAGGGGCTGCTGAAGGAAAGACCCCCCCTCACCCCAAAATCAACCCCCACCCCGGCTTCAATCCCCCCCAGAACCACAGATTTTTATAATGCCGAAATTGGGGTCCCGACCCCGCAGCCCCCCCAAACCTGGGGGTCCCGCAGTCCTCCCTCCTCGCCCTGAAACCCCTCCCAAACCTGGGGGTCCCGCAGCCCCCCCAAGCCCCTCCCACCCCTGCAGCCCCCCCCAGACTGGGGGTGCTGCCCCCACCCCCCTAAATCCTGGGGGTCCCCAACTCCCTCCCCGCCCTGAAAACCCCCCCAACCTGGGGGTCCCGCAGCCCCCCCGGACCCCCCATTTCCACCCCCCCAGCCCCCCCTATTTCCAGCCCCCCAGACTGGGGGTGCTGCCCCCCACCCCCAAACCCGGGGGGTCCCCCCCATTCAGACCTGGGGGTCCCTCCCGCGGCCCCCCCGGCCGGGCCCGGCCCCTCGCCCGCCGCTCGCCGACACAAAGAGCCCGAGCGGCCGGGCCCGGCCCCGCCCCCGAGGGGTCCCGGTGGGGCCCGGGGGGTCCCGGGGGGGTCCCGGGGACCCCAAATTTCCCCCCCCTCCCCAAATTCCCCCCCCGGCCCCGCCGTACGTCGGGGAAGCGGCGAAGCTCCGCCCCTCATTGGGCGAGCGCGCTGTCAATTACGGGGAGGCCACGCCCACACAGCGGCTGGGGGCGGAACCTTCAGGTCAGATTGACAGCACAATCAGCCAATAGGAGGGCGAGTTGTGGCAAAGAGGCGTGGCACAAAGGGGAGGACACGCCCCTAAGGGGGCTGGGTCTGAGGAATGATTGACAGAGCTCTCAACCAATGGGAGCGCGATATTCGTGAGGAGGCGGGGCCTGAGCGGGAGTCGAAGGTTCGGGGGTGAAAATCGGAATTTTTATCCACGAAAATCAGTATAAAATCGGGTTTTTTAAGGAAAATCTGCGATAATTGGGGTTTTAGCAGGAGTTTCGGTGAAAATTGGGGTTTTTAAAGGAAAATCAGTGAAAATCGGGGGGTTATCCAGGAAAATGAGTAAAAATTGGGTTTTTTTCCCGGAATATTGGTGAAAATCTGGTTGTTTGTTTTTTTTTTTTCCCAGGAAAATCAGTGAAAAATTGGGTTTTTCCAGGAAAATGGGCAAAATTTGGATTTTTTTTTAGGAAATTAGCTGAAAATTGTGATTTTTATAGGAAAATCAGTGAAAATTGGGGGTTTTTTTCCCAGGAAAATCAGTGAAAATCAGGGTTTTTTTTCCTGTGAAAATTGGGGTTTTTTCCAGGGAAATCGGTGAAAACTGGGTTTTTTTCCCCCGGAAATTTGGTGAAAAGTTAAGTTTTATCCAGGAACCCCCAGTCCCAAGGGATTTGAGGAAAAAAAAAATCCACAGAGCAGGAAAAAAAAACCCAAATAAATTCAAATTTTGGGCAAAATTCCTCTTCAACTCCTTTCCCTGCCGCCACTTCTGTGAGCCGAAGGTTAAAGGAAAAGGTCTCAAAACTGAAATTTGAATTTTTCCTTTAAAGCAAATTTAACTCATTCATTCATTAAAATCCCAAAAAAATAAACAAAAAAACATCTGGGAGAATTCTCCTTTTCTTTTCTTTTCTTTTCTTTTCTTTTCTTTTCTTTTCTTTTCTTTTCTTTTCTTTTCTTTTCTTTTCTTTTCTTTTCTTTTCTTTTCTTTTCTTTTCTTTTCTTTTCTTTTCTTTTCTTTTCTTTTCTTTTCTTTTCTTTTCTTTTCTTTTCTTTTCTTTTCTTTTCTTTTCTTTTCTTTTCTTTTCTTTTCTTTTCTTTTCTTTTCTTCTTTTCTTTTTCCTTTTCTGCCTTTTTCTCCCTTTTCTTCCACTTTTTTCCTTTTCCACCTTCTCCCCTTTTTTCTTTTCCTCCCTTTCCCCTTATTTTTTTTCATCTCATTTTATTTTACTTTACTCTTTTACTTTATTCTTTTATTTTGTTGTGTTTTAAAATTGAATTTCATCTGATTTTATTTGATTTAATTTCATTTTATTTCCTTAAATTTTATTTTACGTTTTTTAATTTTATTTTATTTTTAGATTTTTTAATTTAATTTAAAAATTTTCTTTAAATTTATTTATTAAAATTAAATTATTTTTTAAAACTGTTATTTGATTTTTATTTTGCTTATTCCCACTTTCCCTTTTTGAACTCCCCCCGGCAGCTTCGCTCCCGTTTCATTTTTCAGTCCCGACACCCAAAATTTCCCTTCCCACGGACGGAGCCCTTCCCGATCCCCGTCCCCGGGGCGCAGCGCAGCGCCGGGAGCGGCACCGGGACCGGGGAGACACCGGGACCGGGAGCGGCACCGGGACCGGGGAGACACCGGGACCGGGACCGGGACCGACACCGGGACTGGCACCGGGACCGGGGAGACACCGGGACCGACCTGACACCGGGACCGACCCGACACCGGGACCGACCTGACACCGGGACCGACCTGACACCGGGACCGGGGCTGACACCAGGATCGGGACTGGCACCGGGACCGGGACCGGGACTGGCACCGGGATCGAGATCAGGACCGGCACCGACACCGGGATTGGGACTGGCACCGGGACCGGGACTGACACCGGGACCGGGACTGGCACCGGGACCGGGACTGGCACCGGGACTGGGACTGGCACCGGGACTCCAATGACACTGGGACCGACCCGACACCGGGACCGGGACTGGCACCGGGACCGAGGCTGGCACCGACACCAGGACCGGGACTGACACTGGGACCGGGACTCCAATGACACCGGGACCGACCTGACACCAGGACAGGGACTGGCACCGGGATCAGGACTCCAATGACACCAGGACCGGCACCGACACCGGGACCGGGACTGGCGCCGGGACCGGGACCGGCACCAACACCGGGATTGGGACTGACACCGGGATTGGGACTGGCACCGGGACTGGAACTGGCACCAACACCGGGATTGGGACTGACACCGGGATCGGGACTGGCACCGGGACCGGGACTCCAATGACACCGGGACCGGGACTGACACCGGGACCGGGACTGACACCGGGACCGGGACTGACACCGGGATCGGGACTGGCACCGGGACCGGGACTGACACCGGGACCGGGACTGGCACCAACACCGGGATTGGGACTGACACCGGGATCGGGACTGGCACCGGGACCGGGACTGGCACCGGGACCGGGACTGACACCGGGACAGGGACCGGGACTGACACCGGGACCGGGACTGGCACCGGGATCAGGACTCCAATGACACCGGGACCGACCTGACACTGGGACCGGGACCGGCATCGACACCAGGATTGGGACTGACACTGGGATCGGGACTGGCACCGGGACCGAGACTCCAATGACACCGGGACCGACCTGACACCGGGATCGGGACTGGCACTGGGACCGGGACTGACACTGGGACCGACCTGACACTGGGACCGGGACTGGCACCGAGACCGGGACTGGCACTGACACCAGGACCGGGACTGGCACTGGGACCGGGACTCCAATGACACCGGGATCAGCACTGACACCAGGATCGGGACTGACACCGGGATCGGGACTGGCACCGACACCAGGACCGACCTGACCGGGACCGGGACTGGCACCGGGACCGGGACTGTCACCGGGACCGAGACTCCAATGACACCGGGATCGGCACCGACACCAGGACCGGGACTGGCACCGGGACCGGGACTGGCACTGGGATCGAGATCAGGACTGGCACTGACACCGGGATCGGGACTGGCACCGGGACCGGGACTGACACTGGGACCGGGACTGGCACCGGGACCAGGGCAGACACCGGGACCGGCACTGACACCGGGACCGACACCGGGACCGACACAGGGACCGACACCGGGACCGACACCGGGACCGGGAATGGGACTGGCACCGGGATCGGGAGGGACATGGGGAGTGACACCGGGAGCGACACCGGGACCGGGACCGGGAGCGACACTGGGAGCTACACTGGGAGTTACACCGGCACCGACACCGGGACTGGCACCGGCTCCAGGACCGACACCGGCACCGGCTCCAGCGCCGGGAGCGGCACCGGGAGCGGCACCGGGCGGATCCGCAGCGCTCCCTCCTCCCCGCGGGACACGAACGGGAAGAAACTTCCCGCGGTATCCCCCAGGGCGATCCCGGCCAGCGGCTCCCTCCGCTCCGCGTCGTAGAATTCCAGCCGCGCCTTCTCCCGGTCCAGGAGCACCCCGAGCACCGAGAGACCCCGGGGATACTCCCCGAGCACCGAGAGACCCCGGGGATTATCCCCGAGCACCGAGAGATCCCGGGGATGTTCCCTCAGCACCGAGAGATCCCGGGGATGCTCCCCGAGCACCGAGAGATCCCGGGGATGCTCCCCGAGCACCGAGAGACCCCGGGGATGTTCCCTCAGCACCGAGAGACCCCGGGGATGCTCCCCGAGGGCGCGGCAGACGGAGAAGAGGCGGCCCTGGGATGCGCAGAGAGCCCAGAGGCGCGGGGGATCCCGGGGATCGCGGGGATCGTGGGGATTGTGGGGATTGTGGTGATCCTGTGGGTCCCGAGAGTCCCGTGGATCCCAGGGATTAGTGGGATCCCGTGTATCCCGTGTATCCCGTGTATCCCATGGGTCCCGTGGGTCCCGTGTATCCCGTGGGTCCCGTGTATCCCGTGTATCCCGTGGGTCCCAGAGATCCCGTGAGTCCCATGGGTCCCGTGGGTCCTGTGAATCTCGTGTGTCCCGTGGGTCCCGTGTATCCCGTGGGTCCAGGAGATCCCGTGAGCCCCATGGATCCCGTGGGTCCCGTGGGTCCACTGGATCCCGTGTATCCCGTGTATCCCGTGGGTCCCGTGTATCCCTTTTCTCCCGTGTATCCCGTGTATCCCGTGTATCCCGTGTATCCCGTGTATCCCGTGTATCCCGTGAGTCCCGTGGGTCCCGTGGGTCCCGGAGATCCCGTGGATCCCGTGGATCCCGTGAGTCCCATGGATCCCGTGTATCCCGTGTATCCCGTGTATCCCGTGGATCCCGTGTATCCAGTGGGTCCCGTGGATCCCGTGGGTCCCGTGTATCCCGTGGGTCCCGGAGATCCCATGGGTGCCCTGGATCCCGTGTATCCCGTGTATCCCGTGTATCCCGTGGGTCCCGTGTATCCCGTGTATCCCGTGCATCCCGTGTATCCCGTGTATCCCGTGTATCCCGTGGATCCCGTGGGTCCCGTGTATCCCGTGTATCCCGTGCATCCCGTGTATCCCGTGTATCCCGTGTGTCCCGCGGTTCCCGTGGGTCCCGTGTATCCCTTTTCTCCCGCGAGTCCCGTGGGTCCCGTGTATCCCGTGTATCCCTTTTCTCCCGTGTATCCCGTGGATCCCGTGGGTCCCGCGTATCCCGTGTATCCCGTGTATCCCGCGAGTCCCGTGAGTCCCGTGTATCCCGTTTCTCCCGTGGGTCCCGTGGGTCCCGCAGCACGCCCACGGCCCAGCTCCGCTGCTGGCCCAGCTCCACCTCCCAGTAGCCCTTCCCGGCTCCCAGCGCGTCCCGCGCCACCAGCGCCGCGCTCGGGAGCGGGTCCCGCGTGTCCCCGCGGGGCAGCGGCCGCGCCTCGGGATCCAGCGGCACCGGAGCTGCGGGAACGGGATCCCGTCAGGGAGCGGCGCATTCCCGGGAGAGGGGATGCGGCCCCTGAGGGGCTGAGGTGGCGCAGGACCCCTGAACCCCTGAACCCCCAAATTCCTGAACCCCTGAACCCCCAAATTCCTAAACCCCTGAACCCCCAAATTCCTGAACCCCTGAACCCCCAAATTCCTGAACCCCCAAATTCCTGAATCCCTGAACCCCTGAACCCCCAAATTCATTAACCCCAAATTCCTGAACCCCCAAATTCCTGAACCCCCAAATTCCTGAATCCCTGAACCCCCAAGTTCCTGAACCCCTGAACCCCCAAATTCCTGAACCCCAGAATCCCCAAATTCCTGAACCCACAAATTCCTGAACCCCTGAACCCCCAAATTCCTGAACCCCTGAACCCCCAAATTTCTGAATCCCCAAATTCCTGAACCCCTGAACCCCCAAATTCCTGAACCCCTGAATCCCCAAATTCCTGAACCCCTGAATCCCTAAATTCCTGAACCCCCAAATTCCTGAATCCCTAAACCCGCAAATTCCAGAACCCCCAAATTCCTGAACCCCTGAACCCCCAAATTCCTGAATCCCTGAACCCCCAAATTCATTAACCCCAAATTCCTGAACCCCTGAACCCCCAAATTCCTGAATCCCTGAACCCCCAAATTCCTAAACCCCCAAATTCCTGAACCCCTGAACCCCCAAATTCCTGAACCCCCAAATTCCTGAACCCCTGAACCCCCAAATTCCTGAACCCACAAATTCCTGAACCCCTGAACCCCCAAATTCCTGAACCCCTGAATCCCCAAATTCCTGAATCTCCGATCCTCCAATTTCCTGAATCCCTGAACCCCCAAATTCCTGAACCCCTGAACCCCCAAATTCCTGAACCCCTGAAACCCCCAAATTCCTGAACCCCCAAATTCCTGAACCCCTGAACCCCCAAATTCCTGAACCCCCAAATTCCTGAACCCCTGAACCCCCAAATTTCTGAATCCCCAAATTCCTGAACCCCTGAACCCCCAAATTCCTGAACCCCTGAACCCCCAAATTCATGAACCCCTGAACCCCCAAATTCATGAATCTCCGATCCTCCAAATTCCTGAATCCCTGAACCCCCAAATTCCTGAATCCCTAAATCCCCAAATTCCTGAACCCCCAAATTCCTGAACCCCCAAATCCCTGAACCCCTGAACCCCCAAATTCCTGAACCCCCAAATTCATGAATCCTTGAACCCCCAAATTCCTGAACCCCTGAACCCCCAAATTCCTGAATCCCTGAATCCCCAAATTCATGAACCCATAAATTCCTGAACCCCTGAACCCCCAAATTCCCGAATCCCTGAACCCCCAAATTCCTGAACCCCTGAACCCCCAAATTCCTGAACCCCCAAATTCCTGAACCCCTGAACCCCCAAATTCCTGAATCTCCGATCCTCCAAATTCCTGAACCCTGAACCCCCAAATTCCTGAACCCCTGAACCCCCAAATTCCTGAACCCCTGAACCCCCAAATTCCTGAACCCCTGAACCCCCAAATTCCTGAACCCCTGAACCCCCAAATTCATGAATCTCTGAACCCCCAAATTCATGAACTCCCAAATTCCTGAAACCCTGAACCCCCAAATGAATGAACCCCTGAACCCCCAAATTCCTGAACCCCTGAATCCCCAAATTCCTGAACCCCCAAATTCCTGAACCCCCAAATTCATGAACCCCTGAACCCCCAAATTCCTGAATCCCTGAACCCCCAAATTCCTGAACCCCTAAACCCCCAAATTCATGAACCCCCAAATTCCTGAATCCCTGAACCTCCAAATTCCTGAACCCCCAAATTCCTGAATCACGGAACCCCCAAATTCATGAACCCCTGAATCCCCAAATTCATGAATCTCCGATCCTCCAAATTCCTGAATCCCTGAACTCCCAAATTTCTGAATCCCCAAATCCCCGAATCCCCAAATTTCCCAACCCCCAAATCCCTTAATTTCCCAAATTCCTGAATCCTCGAACCCCCAAATTGCTGAATCCCCGAATTCCTGAATCCCTGAAACCCTGAACCCCCGAATCCCTGAATCCCTAAACCCCCAAATTCCTGAACCCCCAAATTCCTGAACCCCTGGACCCCCAAATACTTGAACTCCTGAACCCCCAAATTCCTGAACCCCCAAATTCCTGAACCCCCGAACCCCCAAATTCCTGAACCCCTGAACCCCTGAACCCCCAAATTCATGAATATCTGAACCCCCAAATTCATGAATATCTGAACCCCCAAATTAATTAACTCCGAAATTCCTTAACCCCTGAACCCCCAAATTCATGAATCCCTGAACCCCCAAATTCCTGAATCCCTGAATCACCAAATTCCTGAACCCCTGAACCCCCAAATTCATGAACCCCTGAACCCCCAAATTCATGAATCTCCGATCCTCCAAATTCCTGAATCCCTGAACCCCCAAATTCCTGAATCCCTAAATCCCCAAATTCCTGAACCCCCAAATTCCTGAACCCCCAAATCCCTGAACCCCTGAACCCCCAAATTCCTGAACCCCCAAATTCATGAATCCTTGAACCCCCAAATTCCTGAACCCCTGAACCCCCAAATTTCTGAATCCCTGAACCCCCAAATTTCTGAATCCCCAAATCCCCGAATCCCCAAATTTCCCAACCCCCAAATCCCTTAATTTCCCAAATTCCTGAATCCTCGAACCCCCAAATTGCTGAATCCCCGAATTCCTGAATCCCTGAACCCCCAAATTCCTGAACCCCCAAATTTCATGAACCCCCAAATTCCTGAACCCCTGAATCCGCAAATTCATGAATCTCCGATCCTCCAAATTCCTGAATCCCTTGAACCCCCAAATTTCTGAATCCTTGAACCCCCAAACTCCTGAACCCCCAAATTCATGAATCCCTGAACCCCCAAATTCCTGAACCCCTGAACCCCCAAATTCGTAAACCCCCAAATTCCTGAACCCCTGAACCCCCAAATTCCTGAACCCCCAAATTCCTGAACCCCTGAATCCCCAAATTCCTGAACCCACAAATTGCTGAACCCCTGAACCCCCAAATTCATGAACCCCTGAACCCCCAAATTCATGAACCCCCAAATTCCTGAATCCCTGAACCCCCAAATTCATGAACCCCTGAATCCCCAAATTCCTGAACCCCTGAATCCCCAAATTCCTGAATCCCTGGACCCCCAAATTCCTGAACCCCCAAATTGCTGAACCCCTGAATCCCCAAATTCATGAACCTCTGAACCCCCAAATTCCTGAACCCCTGAACCCCCAAATTCATGAATCCCCAAATTACTGAACCCCCAAATTCCTGAACCCTGAATCCCCAAATTCATGAACCCCTGAAACCCCAAATTCCTGAATCCCCCCAAATTCCTGAACCCCTGAATCCCCAAATTCATGAATCTCCGATCCTCCAAATTCCTGAATCCCTGAACCCCCAAATTCCTGAATCCCTAAACCCCCAAATTCCTGAATGCCCCCAAATTCCTGAACCCCTCAATCCCCAAATTCCTGAACCCCTGAACCCCCAAATTCCTGAACCCCTGAACCCCCAAATTAATGAACCCCTGAACCGCCAAATTCCTCAACCCCTGAACCCCCAAATTCCGGAATCTCCAATCCTCCGAATTCCTGAATGTCTGAACCCCCAAATTCCTGAATCCCTGAACCCCAAATTCCTGAACCCCTGAACCCCCAAATTCTTGAACCCCTGAACCCCCAAATTCCTCAACCCCCAAATTCCTGAACCCCTGAACCCCCAAATTCCTGAACCACTAAATCCCCAAATTCATGAACCCCTAAACCCCCAAATTCCTGAACCCCCAAATTCCTGAACCCCTGAACCCCCAAATTCCTGAACCCACAAATTCCTGAACCCCTGAACCCCCAAATTCCTGAACCCCTGAACCCCCAAATTCATGAATCTCTGAACCCCCAAATTAATGAACTCCCAAATTCCTGAACCCCTGAACCCCCAAATTCATGAATCTCCGATCCTCCAAATTCCTGAATCCCTGAACTCCCAAATTCCTGAACCCCCAAATTCCTGAACCCCCAAATTCCTGAACCCCTGAACCCCCAAATTCATGAATCTCCGATCCTCCAAATTCCTGAATCCCTGAACCCCCAAATTTCTGAATCCTTGAACCCCCAAATTCATGAATCCCTGAACCCCCAAATTCCTGAATCCCTGAACCCCCAAATTTCTGAATCCCCAAATCCCCGAATCCCCAAATTTCCCAATCCCCAAATCCCTTAATTTCCCAAATTCCTGAATCCTCGAACCCCCAAATTGCTGAATCCCTGAATTCCTGAATCTCTGAATTCCCGAATCCCTGAACCCCCAAATCCCTGAATCCCCAATTTCCTGAATCCTCGAACCCCCAGATTCATGAACCCCTGAACCCCTAAATCCCCAAATTTCTGAATTCCCAAATCCCCGAATCCCCAAATTCCCGAATCCCCAAATTTCACAATCCCCGAATCCCCAAATTCCCGAATCCCCAAATTTCCCAATCCCGAAATCCCACAGCTCCAGCTCACCCGCGTGGCTCCGCGCTTCCCAGAAATCTGCGGGAATAAGAAAAAACCGGGAATTCCCATTTTTATGGAGGAATTCCATCCTTCCCCCCAGAATTCTCATTTAACGCCCCCCAAATCCCAGGAATTTGGGCATTCCCGTGGTTTTTCCGGGAATTTGGGCATTCCCGAGGTTTTCCCGGGAATTTGGGCATTCCCAGGAATTTGGGCGTTCCCGAGGTTTTCCCGGGAATTCGGGCATTCCCGAGGTTTTCCCGGGAATTTGGGCGTTCCCGAGGTTTTCCCGGGAATTTGGGCGTTCCCGAGGTTTTCCCGGGAATTTGATATTCCCGAGGTTTTCCCGGGAATTTGGGCATTCCCAAAGTTTCCCGGGAATTTGATATTCCCGAGGTTTTCCCGGGAATTTGGGCATTCCCAGGAATTTGATATTCCCGAGTTTTCCCGGGAATTTGGGCGTTCCCGAGGTTTCTCGGGAATTTGATATTCCCGAGGTTTTCCCGGGAATTTGATATTCCCGAGGTTTTCCCGGGAATTTGGTATTCCCGACGTTTTCCCGGGAATTTGGGCATTCCCAGGAATTTGGGCGTTCCCGAGGTTTCCTGGGAATTTGGGCGTTCCCGAGTTTTCCCGGGAATTTGGGCATTCCCGAGGTTTTCCCTGGAATTTGGGCATTCCCGAAGTTTCCCGGGAATTTGGTATTCCCGAGTTTTCCCGGGAATTTGGGCATTCCCGAGGTTTTCCGCGCTTACCCAGCTCCGCTTTCAGCTGACCTGAAAGGAAAAGCGATTCCCGTCAGTTTTGGAGGATTTTCCCGTTTTCCCCCCATTTTTCCCATCAGAACAAGCCCCGAGTGTGGAATTGCAGGAAATTCCCTTCCCTGGATGAAATAGCCCCAAATTCCAGGGAAAATGTGGAAAATAAGCGGAATTCCCGGGTTATTTTTTGGGAGAAATGCGGATTTATGGAATTTGCATTTTCTTACCAAAGCGTTTCTTGAATTGGATTTTTGCTGGAAGGGAAAAGCATGGAATGAGTGACGGGAAAATTCCATGGAAAAATGAAAATATCAGCGGGAAAAACAGGAGAAAAAAGGATAAAAAAGGGGATAAAAGAGGGAGAAAGGGGGAAAATGTTTGGGAAATGGGATTTAAAATGGGATTTACCTTCTTTTTTCTTGGCTTTTTCTCCATCTGGGAATTCCGGATGTGGAATCAAAGGAACAACAGAGAAAAATATTAAATTAATAATATTTAACAATATTTAATAATATTATGTTCGTTAATATTTGTTATTAATGTTGTTTGTAGGTTCTTGCCAAAAGGGAAGGGGGAAAAGGGAAAAAATGGGAAAAAAAGGGAAAGAAAGTGGGAAAAAAGAAAAAAAGGGAAGAAAGGGGGAAAGGGGGAGAAAAGGGTGGAAAAAAAAGGTGAAAAAAAGGAAAAAGGGAAGAAAGGGAAAAAGGGGAAGAAAGGGAAAAAAGGCAAGAAAGGGAAAAAGAAAAAAAAATGGAAAAATGGGGAAAATGGGAAAAGAAGGAAAAAGGTGAAAAACGTGAAAAAGGAGAAAAAGGGAAAAGGAAAAAAGGGGAAAAAGAGAAAAAAGGGGAGGAAGGGTAAAAAAGGAGAAAATAGGGGAAAGGAGAAGAAAAAGGAAATAGGGGAGGAAAGGGGAAAAAGGAGGGAAAAAGAAGAAATGGAAAAAAAGGGAAAAAAGGAAAATGGGGGAAAGGGAAAGAAAAAAAAAGGGCAAAAAAGGGGAAAAGAGAAAAATTGGGGGAAAGGAAGAAAGGGGGAAGGAGAGAAGGGGAAAGGGAAAAAATGGGAAAAAATGGGAAAAAATGGGAAAAAATGGGAAAAAATTGGAAAAAAGGGGAAAAAAGGGGAAAAAATGGGGAAAAATGGGAAAAAATGGGAAAAAATGGGAAAAAAGGGGAAAAAGGGGAAAAAAGGGGAAAAAGGAAAATGGGGGAAAAGGGAAAGGGAAAGAAAAAAAAAGGGCAAAAAAGGGGAAAAGAGAAAAAGCGGGGGGAAGGAGAGAAGGGGAAAGGAAAAAATGGGAAAAAATGGGAAAAAATGGGAAAAAATGGGAAAAAATGGGAAAAAATGGGAAAAATGGGAAAAAGGAAAATGGGGGAAAAGGGGACAAAAAGAGGAAAGATGAAAAAGGGCAAAAAGGGCAAAAAGTGGAAAAAATGGGAAAAGGGAAAGACGTGGGAAAAGGGGAAAAATTGGGAAAAGGGAAAAGGGGAAAAATTGGGAAAAGGGGAAAAATTGGGAAAAGGAGAAGAGGAGAAGAAAAAGGGAAAAGGGCAAGAAAGGGGAAAAAGGTGAAAAAGATGAAAATGAGGAAAAAAGGGGGAAAAAGGGAGGAAAAAGGGAAAAAAAGGGGAAGCGTGGGGAAAACAGGAAAAAAGGAAAAGGTGAAAAAGGAGAAAAAGGGAAAAAAAGCCGGGAAAGGGGAAAAAATGAGAAAAAAGGGGAAAGGAGAAGAAAGAGGAAAAAGGGGGAAAAGGGGGAAAAAAGAAAAAAAATGAGGAAAAAAAGGAGAAAAAAGGCAAAAATGGGCGGGACTCACCCAGCAGCGCCTTCACCTTCTGCTTCTCTGCAAGGGAAAGGGAAAATCGGGCCCAGAAACCGAAAATTCCGATTTTTTATGGGGGATGGAAAATTCCGGTTTTGGGAATGGAAAATTCAATTTTTGTTATTGGGAATGGAAAATTCAATTTTTGATATTGGGAATGGAAAATTCAAATTTTTTAATTGGGAATGGAAAATTCCATTTTTGTTATTGGGAGTGGAAAATTCAATTTTTGTTATTGGGAATGGAAAATTCAATTTTTATTACCGGGAATTCATTATCGGGAATGGAAAATTCAAATTTTTTTATTGGGAATGGAAAATTCCATTTTTGTTATTTGGAATGGAAAATTCCACTTTTGTTATTGGGAATGGAAAATTCAATTTTTGTTATTGGGAATGGAAAATTCAATTTTTATTACCGGGAATTCATTATTGGGAATGGAAAATTCAAATTTTTTTATTGGGAATGGAAAATTCAAATTTTTTTATTGGGAATGGAAAATTCCATTTTTGTTACTGGAACGGAAAATTCAATTTTTGTTATTGGGAATGGAAAATTCAATTTTTGTTACTGGAATGGAAAATTCAATTTTTATTACCGGGAATTCATTATTAGGAATAGAAAATTCAAATTTTTTTATTGGGAATGGAAAATTCCATTTTTGTTACTGGAATGGAAAATTCAATTTTTGTTATTGGGAGTGGAAAATTCAATTTTTGTTATTTGGAATGGAAAATTCAATTTTTATTACTGAGAATTCATTATTGGGAATGGAAAATTCAAATTTTTTTATTGGGAATGGAAAATTCCATTTTTGTTATTGGGAGTGGAAAATTCAATTTTTGTTATTTGGAATGGAAAATTCCATTTTTGTTATTTGGAATGGAAAATTCAATTTTTATTACTGGGAATTCATTATTGGGAATGGAAAATTCAAATTTTTTTATTGGGAATGGAAAATTCCATTTTTGTTACTGGAATGGAAAATTCAATTTTTGTTATTGGGGATGGAAAATTCAATTTTTGTTATTGGGGATGGAAAATTCAATTTTGTTATTTGGAATGGAAAATTATTAAATGATTTAATAATCAATACATTTCATTAAATTATTTAAATAGCAGTATGTTTAATTTAATTATTTAATAATCAATGCACAAATAAATGTATTAAAATATTTAATGATGTAGATATTTAATTATCCATCTATTTAATAACTCATAGATCGAATAATAATTTTTAAAAATCAGTTTCAAAAGTTGAATGTTAAAATTTTTTCAATTTAAAATTCTTTTTCAATTAGGATATTTCTAATTGTAGGTTTTCTATTGATTAAAAGTTTTAAAAATTAAATTAAATCAAATTAAAGAAATCGGCAGCTCGATCAAAATCAGAAATGTAAGAAAAATGAGGAAATTTTAGAATTTTTAAATTGTGAAGTTTTTAATTGTAAAGAATTTGTCATTATATTAAATTAAATGTAATTAAATTAAATTAAAAATTAAATTAAATTGAAATAAAATAAAATAAAATAAAATAAAATAAAATAAAATAAAATAAAATAAAATAAAATAAAATAAAATAAAATAAAATAAAATAAAACAAAATAAAATAATTTAGCTTCAAATACAGGGGATTTTTACCTTCCTCCATTTCCAGCTTTGCCTTTCCTGTAAAATCAATCAAATTTTAAATTATTAAATTGTTTTAAAACTATTTATATTTATATTTATATTTATATTTATATTTATATTTATATTTATATTTATATTTATATTTATATTTATATTTATATTTATATTTATATTTATATTTATATTTATATATATGTATATTTATATGTATATTTATATGTATATTTATATGTATATTTATATGTATATGTATATGTATATGTATATGTATATGTATATGTATATGTATATTTATATTTATATTTATATTTATATTTATATTTATATTTATATTTATATTTATCTAATTCGATCTACTATTCCTATCTAATATTTTAATCTAATATTTTTATCGACTATTTAATATTAATTCCTTAATGTATGAATTCAATCAATGTCTTATTGACTATTAGATATTAATAGATTTAATTTCTTTAATTAATGAGCTTTAATTAAAGATCTTTAATTCGAATTAATTTGGAAGTTTATATATGGAATATTTTCAGGATTTTATTGCATGTAATTTATAGTTTAATAATATTTAATAAAACCTCGTACTTGTTTTTTGTATTGATTATTTTCAAGATTTTATTTGAATAAAATCCTGAATTTGTTATTTTTAGTAAATATTTTTATTAATACGTGTAATGGTTTATATTTAATTGTCATATTTTGAAATCCAGGATTTTACGCTGTTAGAATTATATTAAAATAGAAATAATTATAATTAAAGGAAACATAAGAAGTAATAAATAATTTATTAAATTATAAGAAATATTTTATTATAAAGAATTTTCATAATATATGTAATAATATAATATTAAATAATAATAATAATAACAACAACAACAACAATAATAACAATATCAATAATAAAACCAATAATAATTTAATAATATATTTAATAATAATTTTTCATAATAACTGACATTAAATTTATTATAATAAATTTAATAATTTATCATAATAAATTATTAATTTGTTTATTATTTTTACATTAATTTTTATTTTTACTTTAATTATTTCTTACTTTTCTTTATTACCATTAATGATTATGTTATTTAATGGCAATAAATAAAAAGTAAGAATATATATTTAACGTTTTATTAAATTTTATATTTTAAAATATTATTCAGATAGTTCATGAAATTGCGTATTTCTATTGAATATTTTATTTAATATCTAACAGCTTATTTTATTTTTATTAGCTTATTTTGAAACGAAATATTATTAAAATGTTATTTTTATTATATTTAACTGCAATAATTATAAAATATTATAATGTATTTATAGTTAAGTATATATAATAATTTAATATAAATAATAATTATTTATATTTGATAATATTTCTACTTAATTAATAATTAATAGTAATATTAGGGTTTATGATACTTAATTGTAACGAATAAATTTAATAAATAATTAAAATATATAAATCCCTAGCAATAATACCATTAGTGACCATTAATTAATTTCATTATTACTCTAATTAATAATTCAATTTTTAATTAATTGCTAATTAATTCCCTCACCTGCCCTCACGGTTCTTTTGCGGCTCCCTGGGGTAAAAAAAGAGAAAAAAAAATTAAAAATTTTGAAAAAATTCCTTTTCCCTCTTTTTGATGGGAAATTTGGCTCCTCCTCCCAGACGGGAACGGGAACCGGAAATGGGAACGGGAAATGGGAACAGGATCGGGAAAGGGAACGGGAAATGGGAACGGGAAATGGGAACGGGAGCGGGAATGGGAATGGGAACGGGAAATGGGAACGGGAAATGGGAATGAGAACGGGAACAGCAACGGGAACAGGGAATGGGAACGGGAATGGGAACGGAAATGGGAATGGGAAATGGGAAATGGGAACGGGAAAGGGAATGGGAATGGGAATGGGAAAGGGAATGGGAATGGGAATGGGAAATGGAAACGGGAATGGGAATGGGAACGGGAACGGGAAATGGGAACGGGAATGGGAATGGGAAATGGAAACGGGAACGGGAATGGGAACGGGAACAGGGAATGGGAAATGGGAACAGGAAATGGGAACGGGAAATGGGAACGGGAATGGGAAACGGGAATGGGAACGGGAAATGGGAAATGGGAACAGGAAAGGGAACCTCAATGGGAAATGGGAATGGGAATGGGAACGGGAACGGGAAATGGGAATGGGAATGGGAATGGGAATGGGAATGGGAATGGGAACAGGAAATGGGAATGGGAATGGGAAATGGGAATGGGAACGGGAACGGGACTGGGAATGGGAAATGGGAACGGGAAATGGGAATGGGAAATGGAAACGGGAACGGGAAATGGGAACGGGATTGGGAAAGGGAACAGGAAATGGAAACGGGAATGGGAATGGGAATGGGAATGGGAAACGGGAACGGGAATGGGAACGGGATTGGGAAAGGGAACGGGATTGGGAAAGGGAGCAGGGAATGGGAAATGGGAACGGGAAATGGGAACGGGAACGGGAATGGGAATGGGAAATGGGAACGGGGAATGGGAACGGGAGCGGGAACGGGAATGGGAACGGGAACGGGAACGGGAATGGGAATGGGAAATGGGAACGGGAGCAGGAGCGGGAACAGGCCGGACGCTCCCGGACCCGGTGGGATTTGGGATTTCCCCGATCCTGGCAAATTTGGGAATTCCCTGGATCAGGTAGGATTTGGAATTTCCCCGTATCAGATGGGATTTGGGATTTCCCCAAATTCGTGCAGGATTTGGTATTTCCCCAGATTCCAGAGGGATTTGGGATTTTTTTCCCGCATTCTGGTGGGATTTGGGATTTTTCCCATATTCTGGTGGGATTTGGGATTTCCCTGATCCCGGCAGATTTGGTATTTCCCTGGATCAGGCAGGATTTGGGATTTCCCCAGATTCATGCAGGATTTGGAATTTTTTTCCCAGATTCCAGTGGGATTTTGGATTTTTCCCAGAGTCTGATGGGATTTGGGATTTTCCCAGATTCCAGCAGGATTTGGGATTTCCCTGGATTCCAGTGGATTTGGGACTTTCCCAGATTCTGGCGGTTTTGGGATTTTTACAGATTCCAGAGGGATTTGGGATTTTTCCTGGATTCCGGTGGGATTTTGGATTTGCCCAGATCCCGACAGGATTTTGGATCTTCCCCGATACCGGTGGATTTGGGATTTTTTCATGGATTCCTGCAGATTTGGGATTATCCCAGATTCCGACGGGATTTGGGATTTCCCTGGATTCCAGCGGCATTTGGGATTTTCCCAGATTCTGGTGGGTGAGGGGTATTCTCCGATTCTGGCAGATTTGGGATTTCCCTGGATTCCGGCAGATTTGGGATTTCCTGAGATCCTGGAGGGATTTAGAATTTCCCTGATTCCAGCAGATTTGGGATTTCCCTCGATTCCAGCGGGATTTTGGATTTTTCCCAGATTCTGACGGGATTTGGGATTTCCCCGATTCCAGTGGATTTGGGACTTTCCCAGATTCTGATGGGATTTGGGATTTCCCCAGATTCGTGAGGGATTTGGGATTTCCCCAGATTCCAGCAGGATTTGGGATTTCCCTGGATTCCAGTGGATTTGGGACTTTCCCAGATTCTGGCGGTTTTGGGATTTTCCCAGATTCCAGAGGGATTTGGGATTTTTCCTGGATTCCGGTGGGATTTTGGATTTCCCCAGATCCCAACAGGATTTTGGATCTTCCCCGATACCGGTGGATTTGGGATTTCCTGAGATCCTGGTGGATTTGGGATTTTTTCATGGATTCCTGCAGATTTGGGATTATCCCAGATTCCGACGGGATTTGGGATTTCCCTGGATTCTAGTGGGATTTAGGATTTCCCCAGATCCTGGCAGGAGTTGGGATTTTCCTGGATTCTGGCAGATTTTGGATCTTCACCGATTCTGGTGGATTTGGGATTTCCCCAGATCCGTGAGGGATTTGGGATTTTCCCAGATTCCGGCAGGATTTGGGATTTCCCTGGATTCCAGTGGATTTGGGACTTTCCCAGATTCTGGCGGTTTTGGGATTTTCACAGATTCCAGAGGGATTTGGGATTTTTCCTGGATTCCAGTGGGATTTTGGATTTGCCCAGATCCCGACGGGATTTTGGATCTTCCCCGATACCGGTGGATTTGGGATTTCCTGAGATCCTGGCGGATTTGGGATTTTTTCATGGATTCCTGCAGATTTGGGATTATCCCAGATTCCGACGGGATTTGGGATTTCCCTGGATTCTCGTGGGATTTGGGATTTCCCCAGATCCTGGCAGGAGTTGGGATTTTCCTGGATTCTGGCAGCTTTGGGATCTTCCCCGATACCGGTGGATTTGGGATTTCCTGAGATCCTGGCGGATTTGGGATTTTTTCATGGATTTCTGCAGATTTGGGATTATCCCAGATTCCGATGGGATTTGGGATTTCCCTGGATTCCAGCGGCATTTGGGATTTTCCCAGATTCTGGTGGGTGAGGGGTATTCTCCGATTCTGGCAGATTTGGGATTTCCCTGGATTCCGGCAGATTTGGGATTTCCTGAGATCCTGGAGGGATTTAGAATTTCCCTGATTCCGGCAGATTTGGGATTTCCCTGGATTCTGTTGGATTTGGGATTTCCCTTGATTCCAGCGGGATTTGGGATTTCTCTGATTCCGGTGAATTTGGGATTTCCCAGGATTCTGTTGGATTTGGGATTTCTCTGATTCCGGCAAATTTGGGATTTCCCAGGATTCTGTTGGATTTGGGATTTCCCTCGATTCCAGCAGGATTTGGGTTTTCCCTGATTCCGATGGATTTGGGATTTCCCTGATTCTGAAAAATTTGGGATTTTTCCCCGGATTCCGGCTAATTTGGGATTTTTCCCCGGATTCCGCCGGATTTGGGGAAAAACTCACTCTGGAGCAGACAGAAAATGAGGGAAATCAGCGCCAAGGTCAGGAACAAAAGCGAAAGGAAAATCTGCAGCCACGGCGACACCGAGGGCAGGAAAGCCTCTGGGAAAACAAATATTAATATTAATTAATCAGTTAATAATTAATTAATAATTCATTAAAACCAAAAACCAAAAACCGAAACCCAAAACAAAAGTAAAAACAAATAAAAATAAATATAAAAATTAAAATTAAAAAATATTAAAATTAATAAATTAAATTAATGATATTAATATGTAAAGATTGATTATTATATTAATTACTAAATATTCTGTTTATCTAAGGTATAAATTTAATTTAAAACTCCATTGTTTTAGGCCTAAATATTCAAATGATTATTTATTATTTTATTAATTACTTAAGGCTGTAATTTTCCATTACTTATTAAATATACAATTAGATTATTTAATTGTAAAATACTCTATTAATTACTAACTAGTTTCCTAAATATTTCAGGTCTATTATTTAAGGCATAAATGTTCAAATAATTATTCGTTATTTGATTATTTATTAAAGGCTATAATTTGCCATTGATTATTAAATAGACAATTAATGATTTAATTGTAAAATACTCATAATTATTAAACAGTCTATTAATGAGTTAACGCCTCAGTATTAAAATAATTATTCCTTATTTTGTGAATTATTTATGGCTATTATTTGCCATTAATTATTAAACATAAAACTAATTAGTTAATTTAAAAATATTCTATTAATTGCTAAATAGTCTAATAATTTTTATGGTCTATTGTTTAAGGATTTCATATTAAAATAATTATTCATTATTTCATTAACTATTTAAGCCTATTATTTGCCATTAATAGTTAAACATGTAGTCAAAGATTTAATTACAAAGTAAGCTAATAATTACTATTAGTTATTAAAGAGTTAAGGCCTAAATATTAAAATAAATATTGAATCTTTTATTAATTTTAATTTTCCATCAAATTTTAAATTTATAATTAAGGATTTAAGGATTAAGTGTACCATTAAGGATTCAATATTTTACTAATTATTGAAGGATTCAATATTCCATTAATGATTTATGCAATAAATATTCCATTGGGGGTTGAATATTTGATTAATGATTAAATATTTGATTAAGGATTGACTGTATTTATATTGAAATAATTTCATTAATTATAACTATAAAATAAATTATTAAATATTCCATATATAATTAAAGTTCTAAAATCTCAATAATTATTAAACATCCTAATTTTAATTACGAAGTATTTGATTAAGGCTGAAATATTGGATTCAATATTAAATATTCCATGAAAGATTAAGGGATTGGCATTTCCATTTATGATTGGATATTTTATTAATGATGATTAATTATAAAGTATTCTATTAATGGTTAAATCATAAAGGCTGTGGTAATTAGGAGGCAAAACACAGGTGGGGAATTATATTTTACTTCTAATTAAATCAATCAATAAATTATTCTAAAAAATTTTAAAATAAAATATGAAGATAGAAATAAATAAATTTTAAATTATAATTAAATTAAATGTAGAAAATAAAATAGAAATCTAAAAATTTAAAATTAAAATTAAATCACAATTAGGAGTTAAACAAGAGCTGCTGATTTGCAAAGATAAAAGCGAATCAAATCAACCAATCAATAACTAATAATCAATGAAATTGAGATTTCCAACCCTGTGCATCCAACTGGAGCTGTCAAGGAGCAAAAATCAAATTCAATCAATCAATCAATCAATGATAATCAATAAATTTAGAGACTTTGATGAGTTGCTAATTAGCAAAGATAAAATTAAAGCGATCAATCAATCATTAAATGATAATAAATGAAATTAAAGATGTTGAGAAGAGCTGCTAACAAGAAAAAACAAAATACAATAAAATAAAATAAAAATTAAATTAAACTAAATTTAATTTAATTTAAAGATCAGAAAAAGACTTGACAAGAGCTGTTAATTAGCAAACCAAAATAGACAAAATTAACATAAATTTTACATTAAATTAAACAAAATTTAATTTAATTTAAAATCACTAAATGATAACCAATAAAATACTCTGGTAAGAGCTGCTAATTAGCAAAAATGAAATAAAATAAAATAAATTTTAAATTGAATGAAACTAAATTTAGTGCAATTTAATTTAGTTTAATTGATAAATTTATTAATTAAATAAATAAAATATATAAAGTAAATTAATTTAATTTATTTGTTATATTAATAATTTTATTTTAATTTTATAATTTTAAATTATAAAATTATTTTATTAAATTAATAATTAATTCTTAATTATTAAAGTATAAATTATTTGAATTAATTTAATTCAAATCAATTAATGATAATCAATAGAAGACCTTGGCAAGAGTTGTTAATTACCAAAACTAAAATAGAATAAAACAAATACATTTTAAATTAAACTAAGACAAATCAAATTAAGTTTCTATTTTAATTTAATTAAAATTTAAAAATTAATTTCAAAATTTGAATAAAATTAAATTGAAAATTCATCAAAATTTAATTTTAAACGCAAAATAAAATGAAATAAAATGAAAAAAAAAATAAAAAATGAAATGAAATGAAATAAAATAAGAAATAAACCAAAAATACAATACAAAACAAAAAACAAACAAAATAAAATAAAAAATAAAATAAGAAATGAAATGAAATGAAATGAAATGAAATGAAATGAAATGAAAAAAAATTAAAATAAGAAATAAAATAAAAATATAAAATAAAACAAAATAAAATAAACCAAACCAAACCAAACCAAACCAAAACAAAACAAACCAAAATAAAATAAAATAAAATAAAATAAAATAAAATAAAATAAAATAAAATAAAATAAAATAAATAAAAACTGCAATGCAATGCAATGAAATGAAATAAAATATAAAGTAAGAAATAAAACAAAAATACAAAACAAAACAAAACAAAGCAAAATAAAATAAAAAATGCAATGAAATGAAATGAAATAAAAAATAAAAAATAAAATAAGAAAAAAAACCCCAAATATAAAATAAAATAAAATAAAAATAAAATAAAATAAAATAAAATAAAATAAAATAAAATAAAATAAAATAAAATAAAATAAAATAAAATAAAATAAAATAAATAAAATTTAAATTATTGTTAGAATTAAATTATTTAAATTAAATTAAATTAAATTAAAATTATTGTTAAAATTAAATTAATTAAATTAAATTAAATTAAATTAAAATTTAAATTTACTTTTTAAAATTAAACTTTAAACCCAATAAACCATAACCGATCAAACCAAACCCTCCCCACCCTTTGTCCCGATCTCCCTCCCATACCCCCATTGTTCCCACCGTGGATGCGCAGCCGCGCGGCGCGGGAGGCGTTGAGGCGCCGGTTGAGCACGCGGCAGCAGATCTCCGACTCCGCGCCCGGCCGCAGCCGCGCCGAGCCCTCGACGCTGAACAGGCCGTCGGGGCCCGCGGTGGCCGCGGTGACCGTCGGCTCCGGCCGGACGTCGCCGTGTCCGTCCAGCCAGAGCAGCTCCGGCCGCGGGAACCAGCCCGAGGCGCGGCAGGACAGGCCCAGGCCCCGCGGCTCCGCGCCCCGCAGGACCAGGAACGGAGATTCGCCGAGGGCTGTGGGAAAAGAGCGAAATTTTCCACCTCAATCCCATTAAATTTGGGGTTTTGGTAGTCAACAATGTCATTCATACAGCAAAATTTTCCATTTCAATCCCATTAAATTTGGGTTTTTCGATAGTCAACAATGTCATTCATGCAGGAGTTGCCACTGCAGGACCAGGAACGGAGATTCTCCGAGGGCTGTGGGAAAAAAACGAAATTTTCCATTTCAATCCCATTGAATTTGGGTTTTTTGGTAGTCAACAATGTCATTCATGCAGGAGTTGCCACTGCAGGATCAGGGATGGAGCTTCTCCGATGGCTGTGGGAAAAGAGCAAAATTTTCCACCTCAATCCCATTAAATTTGGGGTTTTTGGTAGTCAACAATGTCATTCATACAGGAGTTGCCACTGCAGGATCAAGGATGGAGCTTCTCCAATGGCTGTGGAGAAATGGGAATTTCCATTTCAATCTCACTGAATTTGGGGTTTTTGGGAGTCAACAATGTCGTTCATGCAGGAGTTGCCACTGCAGGATCAAGGATGGAGCTTCTCTGATGGTTGTGGGAAAAGAGTGAAATTTTCCACTTCAATCCCATTAAATTTGGGGTTTTTTTGGTAGTCAACAATGTCATTCATGCAGGAGTTGCCACTGCAGGATCAAGGATGGAGCTTCTCTGAGGGCTGTGGGAAAAGAGCAAAATTTTTCACTTCAATCCCATTAAATTTGGGGTTTTTGGTAGTCAACAATGTCATTCATACAGGAGTTGCCACTGCAGGATCAAGGATGGAGCTTCTCCGATGGCTGTGGAGAAATGGGAATTTCCATTTTAATCCCACTGAATTTGGGGTTTTTGGGAGGCAATGATCCCGTGCATTGAGGAGTTGCCACTGTGGGATCAAGGATGGAACCTCTGTGGGAAAAAACCAGGAATTTTTAATTTTAATCCCATTAAATTTGGGTTTTTTGGAACTCAAGGATTCCGTTCATTGAGGAGTTGTCACCACAGGATCACTGATTGAGCCTCTATGGGTAAACAGAAACATTTTCCATTTTAATCCCATTAAATTTGGTTTTTTTTGGGAGTCAACAATTTGATTCATTGAGGAGTTGCCACTGCGGGATCAAGGGTGAAGCCTGTCCAATAGCTCTGGGAAAACAGAGGAATTTCCCACTTCAATCCCATTAAATTGGGGTTTTTTTGGTAGTCAACAATGTCATTCATGCAGGAGTTGCCACCACAGGATCAGGAATGGAGATTCTCCGATGGCTGTGGGAAAAGAGTGAAATTTTCCATTCCAAGCCCAGTAAATTTGGGTTTTTTGGAACTCAAGGATTCTGTTCATTGAGGAGTTGTCACCACAGGATCTCTGATGGAACCTCTGTGGAAAAACAGAGGAATTTTTCCATTTTAACCCCATTAAATTTGGATTTTCGGGAAACCAACAATTCTGTTGCTTGAGGAGTTGCTGCTGCAGGATCATGGATGGCGCTTCTCCAACAGCAGTGGAAAACCAGGAATTTTCCATTTCAATCCCATTAAATTTGGGGTTTCTGGAACTCAGTTTTTTTGTCCAGGAGTTGGAAAGTCTTGGAGGATTTTTGGGGTTTGATCCATGGGGTCTGGAGGTTCCCAGTGGTTGATGGATCCAGGAATGTCCTTGGGAAGGAGGCAGTTAATGGGGGATGTGGAAATGTATGGAAGGGTGGGGGCGGTCCTGGGATGGATTTGGGACTGGACTTTGCCAGGGTTTTGTGGAATGCATGAAATATAAAAGTTGTAGAAACAAATATATAAAATGTATAGAATGTAAAACTATGAAAGATAAAAATATAAACTATGTTATGTAGAAGTATAAACCCAGATAAATATAAGTATAAATATAAAAGAATGTACTATTTATATTTATTTTCTTATATATTATATATATATATTATATAATATATTGTAATATATTTATAATGTATTAATAATACTTTTAAAATACAATAATATAATATACTATACTATACTATACTATACTATACTATACTATAATATAATATACTATACTATACTATACTATACTATAATATACTATAATATACTATATTATACTATAATATACTATAATATAATATACTATAATATAATATAATATAATATAATATAATATAATATAATATAATATAATATAATATAATATAATATAATATAATATAATATAATATAATATAATATAATATAATATAATATAGCAATAAGATGTAATATATATCATTAAATAACATAATGATTAATATATTTAATTTGATATAATTTTTATGATATTAAAAAGTAAAAAATAATATATAAATACATAGCTATCTAAAAAATAAAAATAATTAATTTAATGAATTGAATATAATTTCTATAATATAGTATTATACATTATGTAATATATTAAAAATGTATATATATTATTGTGTATATGTATATATACACATATGTATTATGTTTATATAATGTAATATTTATATTATATGACATATGAGATATTTTACATGTGATTTTTACAACATATAAGAAGCCAAATATAAAAATCCTATATAAAATACAAAAATACAAAAATATAAAATAAAGATACAAAAATAGAAATGGCTAAATGTAAAAAAAATAAACATAAATAATAAAACCATTATTTTATTATTTAATAATTATAAAATGCAAACCAATATTAACATGCAGAGCAATATTTCAGATATCTGCCCAGTTCTGCGCGGTGAAGGAAAAAGAGGGAACAGCACCAACCTGCCACTTCCAGCTCCACCAGCACTTCCCGGGATTCATCCTGGAAGGAGACCTGGCAGCCGTAGGAGCCCTGGTCGGAGCTCCGGACATCCCTCAGGAGCAGGGACACGTTCCCGGCTCGCAATTCCGCGTGGAAAAGTTCCGCCCGGCCCCGGTACCGCCGATCCGGCTCCTCCCTCCAGCCCTTCCCGCCGTAGCTGCCCACGGGGATCCGCTGGGATTGCCCACGGAACGTCCAACGGACGGAGAAATCCTCGGGAACGGGCGCGGGTCCCACCTGGCAGGGCAGGACCACCCTGTCCCCGATGAGCCCAAGGACGGGGGTTTTGGGAGCGCTGAGGAATCCGCCTGTTTTAGGGTAAAACGGGATTTGGTTCTGGTTAGTTCTGGTTTTCCACATCGTGTTTCCTGTGGATTTTCATCGGGATTGATTCTGTCCTCAACAGGAGAGGGATCCAGAGGAAAACAAAAAAAAATGGATGTGGTTCTCATGGATTTATCCTTTGGCATTTTGAACAACTCCGGCTGTTAAAACAGTGGGAAACCCTGGAAAAATGGATGGAAGCAGCAAATTCCATCCGAAATAGAATTCTCAAACCTGGAATTTACCTCCAGAAAATTCCAGGTGGGAATTGGCCACCCCCACAGCGGTTCCCAGGAAGGTTTGGAATGTGCCAGGGCCTGGAATTCATCCCGACGGCGCTGGGAGATGTGGGAGCGCCCGGATCCTCAAGGACACACGAGGTGTTCCTTGGATATCCCCATTCCCAGAGGTTCTCCCAGCACGGGATTGGGATGTGGGTGATAAAATCATGGAATTCCCTGAGCTAGAGGAGGATCAGAGTCCAACCTCTGGCCCTGCATAGGACAATCCTGACAATCCCGACAGTCCCCAACAATCCCGACAATCCCAAAAGTCTCCAACAATCCCAACAATCCCAACAATCCTAACAATTCTGATGATCTCGACAATCCCAACAATCCCGACAGTCCCAAGAATCCCAACAATCCCAACAATCCCAACAATCCTGACAGTCCCCAACAATCCTGAGAGTCCCAACAATCCCGACAATTCCAACAATCCTGACAGTCCCGACAATCCCCACAATCCCGACAATCCCAAGAATCCTGACAATCCCGACAATCCTGGCAATTCCAACAATTCTGACAGTCCCGACAATCCCGACAGTCCTGGCAATTCCAACAATCCTGACAATCCCACAATCCCAACAATCCTGACAATCCCAAACAATCCCAACAATTCCCAGGAGCGCTGTCCCAATGCTCCAGAAGCTCCGGAATGTTCGGAGTCGCTGTGGAGCAGCTCCGCCCTCTGGAGAGGGAACCTTTTCCGAATTCACTCCCGCGTGCTCGTTAGGCGTTAATTAACGTTTCGGAGCAGGAATCGGCCGTTTGATGGGAATAGATCCCACATGGAATCGCCCTCACCTGCAGCCAGGACCGGGAGCAGCGCCAGCCGCCAGAGCCGGCGCTCCATGGGGAATCCCGCGGGGTTCCCTCCGTCCCTCCTGGTGGGAACGACGAGAGGAGAAGAGGAAAAACCGGGAATGTCCGTGAAGGGCGACGCGTTTTCCCTGGAACGGGATTCCAGGAATTTTCCGTCCTGCGGATCCCCAGATCCTTCAAACCCATCCCTTAAACCCTCCTGAGATCCTTCACTCCTGTTTTTCCCCTTTCGCTGAGGGATTCCAAGAGTTTTGTGGGATATTTGGAGGTGATTTTGATCTCAGGATGTTATTTCGGTATCGGATTCCGCTATCGGATTTTAATATTGGATTTTGCGATTGTATTTTAATACTAAATATAAACAGTGCATTTTAATATTATTTTGAAACAATTTTTAATATTATACATTAACACTATAAAAATTATAAATATTATATCATTAATTTAATGTTATTATATTTTGATATTATATTTCGATATTATATTTTGATGCATAGTTCAATACCATATTTTTATTATGCATTCTATCCAAATATTATTATATTAATTTAATATTGTACTATTATACTTTGATGTTATATTTAGATTGTTGATATTGCATTTTGATACCATATTTATATTATATATTAAATTATTAATATAGCAATAATAATTTAATATAATATTATTATATTTTAATATTATATTTTTATATTCTATTTTAATACTATATTTTTATATCTTCAGTAATTAATTTTGATCTTACATTTTGCTATTAGATTTTCTATAATCTTTTTATATTATTTTGTCATTTTGGCATATATTCTCATATATTTTTAAAACTCTATTTTTAAAATTCTGTTTCAAGATTATTTTTAATATTATATTTCAGGACTATGTTTTTATATTCTATTTAGTATTATATTCTGTGCTGTATTTTGGGATTATATTTGATATTATATTTTAAGACTTTCTATTGATATATTTTAATATATTTTGAGAATATATTTTTATATAATCTAACATTATATTTTGTAATTTTATTTTGTTGGTTTAATATATTCCATACTTAAAAGAAATAATAAATAATACATATAGATATAATTATTTTAATATAATGATTATATTTATTATAAATTAATAACATATAGTTATTATTTATTATTATATAATAATATTTATTTATGTAAGAAAGATTATACACTATAATGATTATAATTTAATAATTAAGAATAACTGCAATTTATAATGTAATAAGGCATAATGTAATAATTATATTTATATATTTATTTAAATATAATGATATTAAATAAATTTTATTATATTGTTATTTATTTTTATTGTATTATTGTTTATTATATTCTTCTTATTATGCATATTATATATCAATTTCTATTTCTTTTTCTATTTCTATTTTTATTTCTATTTCTATTTCTATTTATAATATATATTGTTATGTATTTATATATAATACAAATATATAACAATATATTTATATTATAATATATATTAAAATTTTGATATTAAAATAGAAAAAATTATATATTTTTTGATATTAAAATTTTGATATTAAAATATATAAATATTTTTTATATATTTTTTTATATTAAAGTTTTATATTATCCCAAACTTTCTGTAGAATCACAGAATGGCTCCACATGGAAAAAACCTTTCCAATCACCAAGTCCAATAATTTTCTCAGGCAAAAATTTCCAAGGAGACACAAATTCCCAGGAGCAGCAGGATCTTGGTCCTGCTGTTTTAAAGGGAATTCCGTGATTTTTCGGCTCTGGCTCCCAGGATTTCCTGCTCCGGGTGAAAGTAAATGACCAAACTGAGCAGCGAGCTGGGATTTAATTGGGATTTAATCCCGATTTCTTGGGATTTCCTCCAACATCCCAAATCACAGGTAAATCCCATGGGAGAGCAATTCCCACGGGAAAAGGGTGGGAACACCATGCGCTCCTCCCTGTCCATGGAAGCAATTAATTAATTCCCGCTGAACGGATTTATCCCAGTTCAATTAATTAATCCCGGGTGATTCAAGGGTTTTTTCCAATGGGGAATTCCGTACCTGAGCGGGAAGGACCCGGCTGCTCTCCCGGGATGGGGCTGGGATCGACCTTTGTCCCTGGATTTATGGAAACCGAGATTGGCGTTTTCCAGAGGGCGTTGGAGCTCGGGAAAAGGTCCGGAAAATCCCATCCCACTTCCCGGTCACCGCCTGGAGCTGGGAGAGGTCGAGATGTTCCTCCTCATCCTCCCGTGGGAAACCATGCTCTGCTCCACCAGAGTTTAGTGGGAAAAAAGTTTTCATGGACCAAAAATTCTGGGAAAAAAGGGAAATCTCAGAGGTGGGATAAAGCCATGCTCGGTTTGGGATTTCTTTTTCCCTGGGAATGGTGTTGGGTGTTTGCTGGGATGGGGTTATCCTGGTTTTCTTCCTTTTTGTCATGGAAATTCCAAGCTTAGTTTGAGATTATTCCTTTTTATTTGGGGGGGTGGGGGTCGAGTTTTTTTAGGGGGCAGGGGGAAATTTTTTCCTGGTGTTTTTCCTTCTTCTTTTGTCATGGAAAATTTATTGATGGGAATTTATTGAATAATCACTATATCAATTTTAAGAAGTAATAAAATACAATGCAATAAAATGAAATGCAACAAAAATAATAAAAATAAAATAAATAAAAGTTCCTTGATTTAACGCAAAAAAAGTGGGGAGAAAGGAGGGAAAAAAGAGGGGGGAAAGGGGGAAAAAGTGGGGAAAATTTTCTACACCTGGAAGAAATTCCTCCCTGTAAGGGCAGTGAGGCCAAGGCATGGTTTTCCCAGAAAAGTTTTTGAAACACGTTTGGAATATGTGTGAAAAATTTTTGAGGAAAAACCCCACAATAACCAGAAAAAAGCTGGTTTCCATCATCCACCCAGAGCCAGAACTCAGCATTCCATGAATCCCATGGATTTATGGGATGGTCCCTGGCATGGAGAGGGAGAAAAATCTTCAGGAGAAACCAGCAATCCTGATTTTCTTTGGATGGGGAGAGTCTGTGGAATTCTAGGAGATCCACCCAGGAGGTGATAAATCCGTGACATTTATCCAAGGAAATCCAGTCCAGATTCCCTGGAAACATCATTGGTTTTGGGTCCTGGCCCCATTTGATCCCACCTGGAATCACCACAAATCCTGGAATTTTGTTCATTAGTCCCGAAGGGCGGGAATCTCACAAATCCAATTATTTTCCAGCTCTCTGTCCAACCTGACTCCCTCCCTCTCCATAATCCAGAAACAAAACTGGTGCAGGAATAACCGAACCTGGAAAATGTTGGAACTTTAAAGCTCTAATCCCACAATTTTTCCATATCCATGGATTCCCACCTGGTCTCTGTGCTATGCATTCCCAATTTTAACTCCGAATCACCCTGGTGGTGTGATCCACCCCCAATTTGGGGCTCTCCACCTCCCGTTCCCGAGGTTTTCTGAACTGTGGGAAAACCAGGCTGGAAAAGGAGCTGCCCTGCGCAGGTGCTGAGGGTTTCAAACCTTTTCCTGCTGCCCTTTGGATCAAGGTGTGCCACAAATGGAACCTTTGGAATTTCCGGATCCAGGCTGTTAAGATCAGCTGGAATGTTGCACCCGAGGGGGAAAAAAAAAGTCTTTTGTGGTCAAAGTCCCTTTTCAAATCTTTTTTTAAAAATCCATTTTGAAAGTTTTAAAGTCTCTTTTCAAAGCGTTTCTAGGATTTAGTGCAGGGGTTCCTGGAGTCTATTTCCTCACAGATGTGGAAAAGATCCATGTCCGGGGAATACAAAAATTCCTCAGTTCACTAATCCACATGGAATTCCACATGGATATTCCAGATCTGGCTGCTCAGGTAAGTCTGGCCGGAGTAGAAATGTCCACGATGAGGATTTTTGGGAGAATACTGAGCTGGGGGATTTTATTGATATTCCCCAGGGAATGATTCCAGGTTGAAATTATTTTTTGCCTCGATGGAAATTCCTGTTATTTGTGGGTGGTTTCAAGTGAAGTTGTTAATGATAATTTAATGTTAAGTTCTTTAAATTAACATTAAATTATCTGCCTTAATTGAATGAATTAAACAATCTGCTCATGCATAAATCTGATTTATAATTGGGATTTTGGTCCTTTATAAGGGGAATTAGTCATGGAATTGTTGGCTGTAATTTCCCTGGAATTAATTTTGTCGTTCCCTGCTTGAATTAGTTTTTAGTTCAGTTTGGAGAGATTTTACCTTTATTTGAAGGAGCATAAACCAGAAATTAATCAAAAACAAGACAGAAACAGCTCCAGAGCTTTTAATCCTCATTCTTCCTTTGTTCATCTGAATTCTCAGAGAAGGGAATTTGCCCTCTGGTTAATCATTGAACAAAAACATCAGTACTCAAAAACTGGCCTGGAATCCTGGAAATTATTATTAAATATTGTAACTAATATTAATTAGATATTAATTGGATATTAGGAAACAGGTTTTTTTGCAGAAAGGGTGATAAAGTACTGGAGTGGTTTGCCCGGGGAGGTGGTGGAGTCACCATCTGTGGATGTGTTTTAAAAAAAGATTGAATGTGGCTCTTGGTGCTGTGGTTTAGTTGAGGTGTTAGGGTTGGAATTCCTGCTTTTCCCCATAAAATCAGAGGCCTCTCCGGGGATTTTGCCCAGATTTTTGGGTTACTGATGTCTGCCACCATTTAAAAGTAAACCCGTGGGAGAAATGAATCCCACTCCGCTGCCTCAAGAGAGGTTGCAGGTTGGAGTTACAATTTACTAAAGAAGATTACTGTCAAAAACAGGTTAGCAACTGCTGTAAAACAGTTGATAATTGCTAAGCATGTACTGTTAGTTTGGTTATTATATTGTAGAGGAAATTAAAAGGGTAGTTATTAAAAATATGGTACTCAAGTTACTGGATTGCACCTAAAGTAATCCACAATCCTCCCAAAGCAGAAACGAGCCAGCCTGGACAGAACTGTAAGGGCTAATCAGAGCCTTAACCTTCATGGAAATGAAGGATCCCAACAGAAACCAAGCCAAAGGAACAAAAAACAGTATAAAAAGGGGGAATCTGAGTTGGTGAGACTGTGCCGCTCAACCTGGAACATCGGGAACATCCCTGCTCAAGAAAGGAAGAAGATCCGGTGCTGGCTCTGCAGCATCCTCGACGGGAACTCTCCTGCTCTACCCACGGGCCCCTTATGCTTTAGAACTTATAATAAATGCTGAAATTACTTTAGTACCGGAGTGTGGTCCTATTTTTAACAGTATGTCAGACACTAAAAGAGAAAACCTGCGTCAGCAACAGCTGAAAACAAAGCTAGACTCTAAGCTGACACATTTCAAAGTTTAGTTTATTTTTAAAAACTCACTTGGCTCGATCCAGAACTCTATAAAGCAGTATAGTCTCCTATTGAGAAAATAAATATTCTCACTAGAACACATTTTCCAGTGATGCAGCTGCTTTAGACAACAAGGAGAAACATATAGGCAGGCAGATTCCTTGCTCCTCTCTTTCTCATCTCAATAAATTTGCCACTATTTGGATAAATCATGAGAACACAAAATTCTCTTCCAATGACATACATAAAAAGATTTTAAAATTTATTCTTCCCAAGGTAATTTGTAAAGCTTTCATAAAAGATTGGAATTATGGTATTTTCTATTCCAGATGAACAATGTTTTATTGGACTAATTCAAGACAAAGCTTCACTTTCAACTCGTAACAAATGAGAGAGTCACATGAAAACCAATAAGCAGATTCTGGCCAGAGCCTGACTCAAACCTCTGGTTTGAGCCTGGAGTCACCTGACCGAGTTCTTTTGGCATTTATTTTGAGTGTCTTGCATTTAAACCATGCAGGAGCAAGTCATCATAGAATTAAACACTAAATATATAAAGGTAACAGATTTAATTATAAAAACTGTGCTTTTCTAAGCTGAAAATGTTTTTGCTGAGGTTGAGACTGCACTGTGTGAGTGACATGAGGCTTTGGTCACAGATTATGCACGAACAATCCAGAACCTCCTGACTTCTTAATGAATTTGTATCTTGGGTATTTTGGCCTTGCCCACACAAGCTAGAAAATTAAGGAAAACATGCACAAGGATTGAGAAAACACAGTGCAATTTAGGGCCCATTAAAGAAAATGGTGGTTCAATTGCCGATATGTTTTACCCAGAGATGACCGAAACTTGATTACAAATTTTCAAAGGCAAGTGGAGTTGCTCTTCCTGCTCAAATAATTTAACGGGATTCTTGCTATTAGCAATTAAATTATTATTTGATTCCAGCTTAATATGATTTCAGAGATTCGTTATAGCTCTAAAACTGTAGAATACTGTGTGCTTTGTGGATAAAAAGACCAGAGAACTGTTAACCATTTTAGGGATTTATGTCTATCTTATTGATTGGTCAGGGTAATATGTGAGCTCCTGTGAAATCCTTTTACAAAACATTACAGTTTATCATACTTAATTTGAAAGGATTCCCTGTCTTTACCAGGTGTTAATTGCAGAGAATCACAGAATCAATTAGGTTGTAAGAGATCTCTGAGATAATTTCATCAAGCTTTGGACCAAACACCACCTTGTCAAGCAGACCAGAGCACTGAGCGTCACGTCCAGCTGGTCCTTGAACACCCTCAGAGAAGGTGGCTCCACCACCTCCCAGGGCAGGGCCTTCCAATCTTTAGCAATCCTTTCTGTGAAGAAATTCCTCCTGATGTGCAACTTAACCTCCCTGGCGCAGCTTAAGACCGTGTCCTCTTGTCCTGTCACTGTGAGGAGAGCCCGGTCCCCATCTAAGTACAACCTGTCAGGCTGGTGTAGAGAGTGATGACATTCTTTGTTGCTCTGATTTTTAAAAGTGTGAAGTTCTCCTTTATAGTTCTTCTGAAAGCTTTAAAGCTCCTTTAAAAGTTTTCTATGCCTTCTGATGCTTACATATTTCTACTGGAGTTCTCACACACTGTTCACGTAAATAATGATTGTTTTGC
Organism: Taeniopygia guttata; assembly: GCF_048771995.1. Taxonomy (NCBI): domain Eukaryota; kingdom Metazoa; phylum Chordata; class Aves; order Passeriformes; family Estrildidae; genus Taeniopygia; species Taeniopygia guttata. The sequence continues at coordinate 1,916,959 of NC_133062.1, forward strand.
ATTCTTCTTTGTGGGAGAATTGGTGGACTGTTGGTTTGACCAGTGTGGTTAGAGAGGTGGTAATTTCATCCTCCAATCCGCTGTCACTTTTAGAATTCTATATATTGCAAAGTCAGAAATTAAATTAGCTCTTTTTCTCTTTTGAACTTACCAAGCTTCTGTGTACTCATTTCATGTCCAATAGCGACAGTTCCCCCTGGGCCTCCTTTGCTCAAGACTGAACTCTCCCCAGCTCTCTGTTCTCTCAGCCATTTCTCATCAGACTTGTTCTCTAGACCCTTAATCAACTTCCTTTCTCTTCTCTGGACTTGCTCCAGCACCTCAATGTCCCTCTTTGGATGAGAAGCTGGGTCAGAGGCGGACCTGCTGGAGGGCAGGAAGGCTGCAGAGGGCCCTGGACTGGCTGGATCCATGGGCTGACGCCACTGGCAAGTGCTGGCTCGTACACTTTGGCCACACTCACCCTCTGCATCGCCCAGCTGTGGAAAGAGTGGCTGGGAAGCTGACTGACAACAGCTGAACCTGAGCCCAGGTGTGCCCAGGTGGACAAAAAGGCCAATAGCACTGGGCCTGTATCAGCAGTAGTGAAGCCATCAGGATCAGGGCAGCGATTGTCCTTCTGTGCTGGGCATTGGTGAAGCCACACCTCGAGGGCTGTGTCCCTTTCTGAGCCCCTCAATAATAATTAAAGTTTCTCTAGCAATTGCTTTATTCATTATTTGCCTCCCTTCCCTGCCCGGCTGTGACTGGAACTACACCAAAGGGAAAGTGCCTGCAGCCGAGGGAAGGCTGGGCTTGGGTCTCTGGTTCTGTTTGTCCTTGCTGCCGGTGGTGTTGGTTGTTTGCCTTGTACATACTGGTAAAGAACTGACACTCCTTTTCCCACATCTTTGCCTGAAAGCCCCTTAATTTCAAAGTTATAATAATTGGTAGGGAAGGGGGATCTCATTCTCCATTCCAGAGAGGTCTGGCAGACACCTGTCTTTCAAACCAAGACAAGCTGACAATTAAGAATTTATTAGCAATTGTTTATTAACAGTTAACGGACAATTATCAATTACTTATCAATCTAATCAACAATTAGTTAATCAACTTAGGTAAGAGGGAGGTGCTCACTGGAACGTGGGAGGGTAGCTGCAGAGGTCTCTGGTGAAGGGTGGGAGACCACCAGCAGCAGAAGGTAGGATGTCACCAGCTCCTGTCGCACGCTCCAGCTGACACAAATGTTGTCACTCAAGTGTTGGTCTTTAGAGCACCTCCTTCTTGGGTCCCTGGCCTTACTCTGTCTCTTCTAATGGTTTATCCAGACTGTCCTTCTCCTGGGCTCTGCCTTCCAAAGTCACCTGCCCCATCTTCTCACCTGGCTGCAGGTTAGGAATCCTAGGAAGAGAGGGATTGGTATTAGCCAGAGGAACATTCCCAGCCCGCTGCTTTTCTGTCTCCTTGCAGGGCACACAGTGTTGCATCCTGTCTCTGTGCAAGCAGCGAGCAGCAGATTTAACAGCTGCACTAGCTGCATGGAGGCTGCAGAGATGCAAGGGCAGGAACATGACCAGTTAAATGCCCGGGGACCAACTACAGCACATGGGGTTCCATGTGGAGAAGCAGGCCTTGCTTGTCCCAAAAGGAAGCAGAGCTGGGGACTGGCTGGTCCCTGGATCTCTTGTTGCAGATTTTGCAACCCTCCACAAGCTTACTGTTTCATACAGTGTCTTTTCCCAGTGCCTCCCTGCCAAGGGGTGAAAGATGGTGATGAAAGATGAGGATCTTTCTGTGCTCCTGTGGGTGTTTCTGCTGCCTCCCTGGGGCTCCCCATCCCAGTCAGAGGGACTGAAGGGAGGGTGTTGGGGGGTGAACCAGGCTGGGCTTGGTGATGCCCAGCAACAGGACAAGAGGCAACGGGCAGAACCTGAACAAGACAATTCCACCTGAATCTGAGGAAGAACTTCTTTCCTGTGGAGGTGATAAGTTGCGCAGAGAGGGTGTGGAGTGTCCCTCACTGGAATTATTCCAGAGTCCTCTGGACACAACCCTGTGCCACGTAGTCTGGGATGACCCCGCTTCAGCAGGGAAGTGGCACCAGATGACCTAGCGTGGTCCTTCCCACCCTGTCCCACCCTGTGATTCAGTGATACCCATCAGTAGCATGAGTTGGCAAGCGTGGAGATATTTCCCACCTGCACAGCAGGGTGGTCTTAAACTTGCCCAGGCACTCTGGGAAGAACTGCACGTCAAAGGTCTCCTTCTGGCCAGGAGCAATGATGCCACAGTAGGGGTTGATTGAGAACAGGTCATGGACAACATCTGGGAAAACTTCTAGGGAGGTGCTGACATGGTCTTCCTGCTCAGAATACTGCTGCTGCTCGAAATCCAGCTCCTGCACGGAATCCAGCTCCTGCACGGAATCCTGCTCCTGCTCAGAATCCTGCTCGGAATCCAGCTCCCGCTCAGAATCCTGCTGCCACTTGGAATCTGGCTCCTGCTGCTGCTCAGAATCCTGCTGTTGCTCAGCAGGCCGCCGCAGCTGCCGCACTTTAGGATGTGTCTCCGATGGATGGTCCTGCTCCGACCAGAAAAGACGCAGCAGCTTTCTGCGATGCTTTACAGTATCATAGGAGAGGAACCGACCTGCAGGGAGGAAGAGGATACCTTCCAAAGACAAAATCCTGTGTTCCCAGCAACTCTGCCTCCTGCTGCAGGTAGGTGGAAGAGAGCTGGGATGCACTTGGAGAATCTCTGGTCAAGTACTTTATTCTAGCAGGAGACAGAGTGTCGGGAGCAGGGTCTCTGCCTGAGCACACACTCCTGCGCCAAAGCAGGAAAGTTGGTTTCAGACAGTGACTTTGCGTTTGCCCTGGAGTGGGGAACTGCATACAGACAGTGGCTGCAGGGCAGCTCACTCGTTACACCACTGTTTTTCCCGGTCTCAGACTTCTCAAAGAGATGACCTGGTGTCCCCCTTCCTAGTCCTGACCCGGCACGTGGCTCTCCCCAGAGCCTGGCTCAGCTGCTTTGCAGAGCAGAAGTGGCTCAGCAAGAACAGAAGGGGCTGAAAGGCAGAGGGGGACAAGGAGAAAACCTTCCAGCTGCAGCTGGGAAGGTGCTGATGAAAGTGGATGCGTGGACAAGGATGAAAAAGCAATTCATGTTTTGAACTGAAGTGGCAGGGTCTTCTCCCCGGGCCCTCAGCTACCAAGTGAAATGCTCTTACGCATCAGAGTGGTTGAGTATGGCTTCTTCAGCTTCTTCACTGGTTCACTCCCTGCAGGTTTCTCCCAGGAGTATTCCAGAGCTACCTCGCCTGTGTTTTGCAGTGTGAAACTAAAAAGCAAGAAGGAGGAATAAAAAAATGTCCAAGAAGTATAAAGCAAATAGTACAGTAATATTGTCTGATGGACTCCTGATACCACTTTCTCCTGAGGAGCATCTTCCCCAGGCAACCCAGCCATGCTCAGACTGCTGTCCTGGGTGGCCCAAGAAAAGATTTCAAAGTCTGGAAGTTTAAGAGAAAAGGGCCAACATGGTGCCCAGGACATTGAAGCTAAGGGGTTTATTCTGGACTTTAGGTCTTGGTTTGACTGCAAACTTATTCTGGAGCAGATGAGGACAGGTGACATACAGTGAAAGCAAACCCATGGCTGTTCTCAGCAGAAAGGTATGGCAGCATTGAGCCTCTCCTGAGCACCACCTCCTGCTTGGCTTTGCGTGCACGTAAAAGGGCCTGTGCTGGTTTGGGTGAGGTAGAGTTCTGGGAAGCAGTTCTGGCTCAGCCTTGGGCAAAGGCAGCTCCTGCTCACAGAGCCTCCAGCACTCACGTGGCTGTCCCTGTCTGGAAGGGCAAGGTACTCTTGAACTGAATCATGGTCGTGCTCAGCTTGAACTGGGTGTAGGCAACCACAGCACTGAGGTACACCTCCAACTCCTGGCTGCTCTCCTCCACCACAGTGTGAGCTGGTTCCGGGGCTGTCTCGACCACCTGCAAACAGAGGAGGGAAGAATCACTGAGCAGAGCCCAGAAAGTCAGGCTGAGAAGGGAATCTTCTGGCCTCCAAGATCACTAGAAAGGACCATTCACTTTTACTGCCCTGGAAAAATGACAAAACTGGGACTGCTTTGCTACAGTACTTGTTTCTGCCCACTGATCCAAGCGGTCACTACCACAGCTGTTAATACACCCAGAGAGACTACAGCTGCATTCCAGTCCCTGTACTTCAATCTTGCAGAGGGCCTGGCTTTTTTCCTCGTTCCTATAAATCCAGCAGGTCTCCAAACTAGGGTTAAGTTCCCCTGCTGGAGCTCTGTGGATGGAGAACCCCAAGAGTGAAGAGTTCTAGAAAGCACCTTTTTCTTCTTGTCTTAGAAGAAAGTGCCCTCCAGGTCTCCTGTCTGGAGCAACTGCTTGGAGCTGGGGATGGGCATTTTGGGATGTGAAAGATCTCACTAGGAAAATCTCCAACTGCAGATATTCTGATAGAAAAGAGGATGGTTTAGAGGCCTTAAAATGGTCCAGAAACTCGGAAAGAACCTCCACCCAAGATGAGTGTGTTTGGCAATAATGACAATGAAAGTAAGACTCTTTGGAGATGATCCTTCTCCAGACTCCTTCGTAGAGTCATGCAGTGCCTGGGCTACACCATGATGAGATATCCCACACCAAATACAGAGACCACAACTAAATTCTCATGCAGACAAAACTTGGAGTTCACCAGCACATGCAGGAGAAGTGTATTTCTCTCCACTTCAAAAGAAGAGACAGAGTGCAGCAGACTAAATTCCTTGTTGGTAAAAGGGCACCAATCAGCTGAAGAGATTTCTAACACCGTAAAATGGGATAAAATCGTAAAACATTGCCTTCCATTCTACATGGGCTGCAACACTTGTGTTTGTGGCCCAGACTGAGGCTTTGGGTGTGGCTGAAGGTCTCTTATCAAAAGGCTTCCTCCTCTCCTGTGTGTGTATCCGGTCACTGTGCCTCCACCTCTCCGTTCAAATGAGCTGCTGGTGAACCTCATGGCTGTCCAATGTCCAGAGGAAGCAGGAGCTGCTCAGCCAGCAGTGATGGTGTTCTAGTGGTTCTTTTTGTAAAACCCGGCTTGGCTTTTCTTGCCATTTTGCTTCTTACCTGCTTTATTTTAGGCCGCGTGACGGCTGCCGGGTTTTTCCTGGTGGTATTCTTCCATATGACAATGCACATTTGGTCATCCCAGTCAGGAACCTTCTTTTGTGGCAGCTCAAAGTTGACCTTGGTCATCTTACATTTCACAAGGTGCCTCCTGAAGGTGGCTGGGACATCTGATTTCAAGATCACTGTGATGTCCTTGGCACAGCCAGGATGGAGGTGTCCCACCTAGGGAGAATCAGGGAGTCAAGACCAAACTGGAAGCACTGCCAAGGGCAGGACTGACAGCAAAAGGGACTGACGGACGTGGTGAGCAGCTGTGCCGGGAATCTGCACCTCAGAGTGGATTTAGTGAAGTTTGATAGACAAAAGTATGAACAGAAGGTGCCACCTCCCGTAACATGAAACCTTTTCTGCAAGGCTGGCAGCCTTGGCCCAGCCAAGCCAGGGACTGCATCTCCCACGTGGCACTGGAATGGGCTATCAGTGGTATGTGAGCACTCCCTGCCAGCTCCTGGGAACACCAGGGCAGGGCCTGAGCAATGGGGAAAGGCAGAGCAGTCCACGCTCACCTTGGGGGAGAACAGGAATGGGGCATCTGCCTCCCACTCAAAGCGCATGAACTGCTTAAGGCTGCGGTTGGTGACGGCGAAGGTCCTGTAGCAGCGCTTCCCGACAGGACAGTCCCCAAACTCGATGTGATTCACTCTGACAGCTGTTAAGGAGGAGAGCAAGGGATCTCAGCATGCAGGGAGCTCCACCTGCCCCCTGACGTGCACAGACACCTGCATGTTCAATGCTTCCTTGCTCCAAGCCTTCCCCCCTCTGAGAGGGAGCTCCCCAGGCAGTTTCACCACTTCCAGGGACACATCCCTGAGCCAGTGACGTGCAGCACAGCACACACTGCTCTGCATGCATGGCTACCACGCCCACAGGCCACCAAGTCCCGTGGGAGACAGCCCAGGCCTGGCTAGAGGGAGGACACACATGATCAGATATTTTCCTCTTCCTTGCTCCACCTTGGCAGTCTCTCCTCTCTTACCATCAGTGATGTCTTTCTTCAGACTGCTCTTAACATTCCTTTCCTGTGTGTCATCCTCTAGTCCAAGCAGGGTGAATTCCTCCTTGTGGCCTTCACCCACCAGCTCTATTAGGGTCTCGTTAGAGTAGCTGTCCTTCACTAACACATGAATCTTCCCTTCCAGATGTTGAGCCAGGGTGGGTTTGAAAATTACATCAAACTCAGTTGATTTCCCGGGACTCAGATGGAAGAAAGGCTTCTTTGGGATCTTGCTCGCTGCACAGCAATGGAAATCAGAGTTAGGTGGTACAGCTGTACAGAGGAAATATTTCCATAGCATACATGAGGAATAAGAGGTTGAAACCAGCTGCCTTCTAAGCACAGGTTCTACCCCCTGTGGTTCCAGAGTGGTTCCAGACCCTCTTCCTCTGTTCACAAGACGGCCACCTCCAGACACAGCTTAACCTCAGGCTGATGCCCAGCCCTCATTCCATCTGCTTCCAGCCAGCTCCAGCCATATGGAAAGCTGAGCCAAAGAGTGCTTTGGGCTTCTGCTGGCTGGCTGTGTGCTCAGGGGCTGTGTCTGTTCAGGCTGGTACCTTCCCACGTGCAGCAAATACCTCAGAGGGTCCCCTGAGGTAGTGGCAGTCCCCCACAACTCAACCCACCACGTCTAGAAGAACAGAACTTGCTACAGCTTGCTAGGAGGAGACCCTGCAAAAAGCCCCCAAGAAAAGCTTGGGGGACAGAGAGCCCAAGGAAAGAAACTGTGCCTAACATCTGGCTGCTGCTCAGAGAACCAAGAGCAGGGCACACGTTTTCCCTCTGTGCACAATTGCACTTCATGGTTAATGGATTTACCTATTCCAACGAGTTCCTTTTTCACATCTCCAGTGTGGAATACCTTGACTGGGGAGGTCCTGCCTTTCAAGAAGAACATTCCATGCTCATCCTCCAGGAGTAACATAAACTGAGAAAAGAGAAGCCAGAGCACAAGGATACTGTGAGTCCAGGATGGCACAGGGACTGACACTGCAGTGCTGCTGGTCCCACACGGGAGGCCAGCACCTCTCCCACTACAAACAGCACTTAGCACAAAAGTTAAGTCAAACCAGCCAGGGAAAAAAGGGCATCCAGAGGCATCTGGATAGAAGTGACACAGAACCAAACAGGGCAGAAAGTAATGAGCAGAATGTATTTAAACCATCTCTAAGTCTACTTAAAATGTAATAAACTGGGATCAAATACAATCTAATGGAACTGGGAAATCACACATGCCCATGAGAACAAAAGGTGACTGGAGAGACAGGGGAAAATACTCCACCACCTTTCTTGTGATCAACTTAAAGAAGAAAGACTGGGCAGAAAATTTCCAAGAACTCCCTTCTTGGAGAACAGACGTCAGTCCTTGTTCAAAAAGAATTTCTGACACCTCTTTCCAGGTTTGCCATGTTCTTTGTGACCCTTCCCCTGTGCCACAAGCACTTGTTCCCAAACCAGACCATTCCTCGAGCAGGTCCTCCTCACCTTGACAGGTATGATGCCATCGTTACGGGTGACCAGAGGGAGCACCTCTGAATCCCACAGCTGGAGCCTCTTGAAGCGCAGCACGGCGTTTCCCCTCTCGCTGCGAGCACTTGAGCACACGACTGTCAACCGCGGCTCGTGCCCCTTCCCGCTGATGGTGAAGGTCAGGATTTGGGGTTCAATTCCCACAGAGCTGCAGGAGAGGCACAGAAACAATTTCAGCTGGCACTAGCCCACTTCTCACTGGGCAAGCAAAGCAACAAGGGCCACCCACAGTGTTTTCCTTGCCTGGTGCTCCTGTACCCCACAACACAGCCCCCCACCAGCCTCTTCCCAATCCACTCAGGGCCATTCACAAGAGGAATCTGCTCCAAAGAGCCAGAGCCTTCCACAATAACACTTAAAAATAATTTCACTTAATTGAATTATGCAGCACAGCAGGTAAATGAGAAGGCACCAGATGAGATATGGCAAATCCCCTGGCTGCAGTGAGATGAGACTTATGCAACGAGCAAAAGCACAGCATGGAAGCAGTACAAAAGCAAGAAGGCAAATAGAAATGATTGTCACTAGCAGTAAAGATCTTTTCCAAGAACAGTAAAAAAGCAATTGCTCATTAGAAATTAGACTTCTCTTGCTCCAATTCAGCCACTAAAGGGTTGAGGAAGGGCAGGTCAAAGCCCCAGTTCACAGGTCCCAGGGCAGAGGAACTGGGCTCCTCTTTCATACCAGCTCCAAACACTCACATAAAATAGCTTAATGAATGCCAGGGGGTCACACAGGATCACTTAAGTTTACAGAAACAAAGAGAAAACGTGACTGCTGACTTGCTGGCACAGAAACTGCTTCATCTAAGCCTTTGTCCTTGGAAACCCCCAGCTCAGCTGCAGCACATCTCAGTAACTTGCAATTGGCCACCTGTACTATTTCCCTGTCTTCACAGTTCCTCACACAGGCTAAACCATCAGCCTCATTCTCCTGCTCTAAGGGCTATTGGCTCCCAGATCATCTCATGCCAAGTACTCTGCCTAAGGCTACTGACAGCATTAGCGCTAACAAGAGGTCTGTGCCTTCCCTGGGGAGAGGCAGCTATCAGTGAGGCCTCCCCCAGTATTTCACAGGGTCAGTTACCCTTTTGGGATGACAAGGGAAGCCTTGAAAGTGCAGTTGTAGTTCTGCTCCTCTGGTGGGGTGAAGGTCACCGTAGCAATGGCATAGGATGAGCCGGCAATGGACATCTTGACTGGATACAACTTGAAAATGTTTTCGATAGGGCTTTTTTCCTTGAGGGAACCCAGAGAGCAGTGTTAGGAGGAAACACCTTTCAACATGACGCAGTTTTATCCATAAATGCATTAATGAGAGCAGTCCCAGACACTGTGTCTTCCTTCCTGCTTCCCTGGGCAGGCTCCCTCCCTCCCAGGGAATGCCGACTTTGTGCTGAAGCACTGTGTGTTTTGAGGGCTGGCAGCTGCCCCAGCCTATCTGGGAGGTGGGCATTGCATGGAAAACCCTGCAAATGACCTAGAACTGGCCTTCAAGGAAAAGGAAAAGCCAGGGAGCCTGAGAAAATGCTCTGCTTGGAGTTCTGGCATGTCAATTCATAACTGAGAAAATGCTCTTCTTTGAGCCCTGGCATGTCAGGTCATAACATCCCCTCTCTGTGTGTGCTTCCCAGAGAGGTTCAGAAGGATTCACTTCTCCCACCGAAGACCCAGAGGTGTGAGCCAAAACCAAGACATGCAGAATTCCACACAACTGCTCCCTGGTTCTGCTGCCCTCCCCTGCACTTTGACCTGCACTGAGCTAGCCTTGTCTGGGCCACAGGATCAATGCACCTGGAGAACAAAACAGGCTCTCAAATGGCCCTTAGAGGGCAACCACCTCCTTGGCCTTCTGTTCCACCTTGGCCTCCTGTTCTTACCTCTCCAGACAGCGGTTTGATGGAGAGGACCACGTCACATGGCAGATGGCGTGCGTTGTAGATACTGAAATGAGCTTCAGCCTCTCGCCCAACCTGAATATTGCTGAAGATGAATCTGTTCTCATCTGTGACGAACAGGCCGGCGCCTTTCACCGACTGCATCTTCTGGACGAGGTCACTGCTGCTGCAGATCGGGTAGTCCTCAAAGATTGATGTGACATCCTCAACAAGTGCTGTGGACACACCAGAGGGATGAGCACGGAGAAGCCTCCCTGATGTGTTTATCTGGGCCCTGCTGGCCTCTCAGAAGGCTTGATAAGCCCTTTCTGCCCGGGTGACTGCTAAACCCAGCCTTGGGTGGGGGAGCTGGCTGAGGATGGAGCTCAGTCAAACTCAGCCTTAGAGAGCATTGCTTTCCTTTTATCCTTCCATGCATCCCTCTCAGCTGGGAGGGATGAGTCCACTGGTGGACTCAAAGAGGGCTGGAACCTCTGAGGATTTTTTGGAGGGAACCCAGGCCTAGCATGGCTCTCTGTCCAAGCAGCAAGTTCAGGTGCTGATCAGCAGCAGGTGTGACCAAGGGCACTGTGGGCAGTAGGTACCTGGGAGGCAGGACTTGGCAATCAGGGTAAAGGGAATGCCGAGGGGATTGTCCTTGGGGTCTCTGCCCATGATGTCAAAGTAGAGCTGCTTCTCACACGTCCCCTCCTGCCTGGCAAGGCATTCCACTGAGATCTTCTGCTGGCCCCCGGGACCGATGGAACCGGAGCAGGGGGACACCGTGAACATGCCAACACTGAGGCGACTCTGCAGGAAAAGTTCCAGGAGAGGCTGATGGCTAATGGCTGTGCCTTGAGCACCCCAGCAAGGAATATGTCCTGCCTTGGCCTCCAGCTGGGCCCAAGCACCCAGTCCCAGGGCAGGGAAGGATAACTCCATGGCCCAAAGGCAGCCCCAAGCTGAGAGCAACAAGCCAAGAGGAGCTGCAAGCCTGTCCCAAGTGGCAGAGAGAAAGGAGTTTGAGTGTGAAGACTAAAGGTAGTAGCTGTGATCCTCCAGAGGTAACAGAAATAGCAGAGAGCAGAAATAGCTGTGAGAAATGATGGGAGGGAACTGGGAAGAAGAAAAAGCAATGTTGTCTGAGCTCTGTGGACCGGGAGTTCAGTGGGGGATGTTTTTGCTTCTGTGGTGTGCACAGACCTACGCTGCCTCACAGCTAGCAAACACAGGACCTGCTCCCCTCTGTTGACCCCACCGCTCCAGGTCAGAGGCAGAGTACAGGACTGCCAGGGGGACTGAGCAGACACTGGACTCCATCCTGCAGACCATGTCCCACCCTGTGGCGATGAGCCCCCAGCCCGGGCACAGCAGCATCTTCTCACATCCCCTGCAGCAGCACTGCTGGGGAGCAGGAGTCACCCACCTGTGTCGAGGAACTTGATTTCCTTCTCAGTGAGCACTTTGCAGATTCCCCTTGCTGTAAACTGAGAGGAGAAAGCAGAGGTATCTGTCATGCTGAGCTCCCCTGCCTTCCTCTGAGGCTGAGGCTGGCCTTCCTCCTCAGAGAGGAAAGCCTTCCTCCTGATGGCTCCCAGAGAGCAACCTGCAGCTCCCAGTGCCGGACAGAGCAGCTCTATCACCAGCTTCACACTACACGTGGGGTACCGAGGTGCTTTTTTGCTCCCTCTCCCCAGACCAGGGATGCAGATGGACAATAGCCCAGGTCTCCTGGCTGCCTGCCCCTCACCAGCTGTGGGGCGCTGCCTCCTCACACAGGAAGGGTGGTGCAGGGCTTCTCCTACCTTTTGCTTTCCAAGGCTGATGCCTCCTCGGGTGCTTGGCGGATGCAGAATTTGAAGTTGAGTGTGCCTTTGTTGTCCAGCACGACCGTCAGGGTCTTCCTGGAGCCCTTGACCATGGCTCCGAAGTTGATGGGTGAGGCAGGCTCAACGCTGCACTTGCTGTACTCGGCTTTCGCCGACACCCTCAACGGGATGTTGCCGACAAGCTCGCTTCCTTCACCGGAGCTGGCATCTCTCACCTGCGTCCACAGGAAGGGAGGTGACCAAAGCAAAGAGGCCAGCCTCCACCCCAGCCCCCAGCCTCCACCCCAGGCCTCCAGTTTACCCCTCCCATTTTAGGCACCTCCTCCAGAGTCCACTTAGGAATTCTCAGCTCCACTTAGGAAGCCTCCCAAATGGTTTTGAAAGACTGTTTGTGTATGTAGGAGAGAGGATTCTTCAGTCAAAGCCCTCCTTCCATTAGACACCTGTGGGAACCCAGGGAATATCCCCCTGTCTGCTCTGGAGTGCTCTGACTCCCAGGAAAACACTGACTTTGACCCTCATTCATGGAGAAAACTTCCAAAGCCTCAAGGTAAACTAGAGACCACAAAAGTGTGAAACAGATTGTAGAGAGTACTTTAGTATGTCACATAGGGGAGAAATTTAGGTTTTAGCATTTTTAGTATGCTATAGATGGGTTCAAGATGAAGGATATAGGGTGTTGTCTTGAGTTCCTTTCTTCTTTCTTCTTCTTCCTCTTTCTTCTTGGCTTTAGGTGGTATCTTGTAATTAGGTAGAAAAATCTGCATTGCGGGTCGTTAGGGGTCAGTTATTGGGTTAGAAAGGGAAAAAATGTAACTTCTCAATTGGGTAGTTTAGTTTTTGATTAGACTTAAAAAAACCTTGCAGCACGAGGTTGTTGGCCATTTTTGTGCTGTTTTCATGCATGCAAGGTCTGGGCACAGACAGTGTGCTGAAGTTTTGGTAAGATAACAATAAAACAAGAACCTGAAGACCAAAGAAGTCCAATGTGTCTCTCATTCCTGACACAGAACTGTTCCAGAAGGGTCTCCCCTGCCAGGGGAGCCCTCAGGGAGTTGACCAACTTGGGGCCCACAAACTCACGGGCACCTATCCTGTTTACACTCCCAAAACACCATGTGATAACGCAGCCTGGCCCAGGCAGCTCACCTGACAGTACAGGATGGGTTTGTCCTTGAGGAGAATTTCTCTTGTGGGGTGGAAGAGCATCTCAACATCCACGCCAGGCTGGGAGGCAGTCAGCATGCCCGACTTAGGCTCAACAGTGAAGTGGGAGGCCACGTCTCGCATCCTGGGACCTGCACCGCCCAGCATGAAACTGGGGAGAAAGGGAAGGGATGGAGATCTCTGCAGCTAAAAGTATTGGTGCCACCAGCACAGCCTGGACTTTGCATAGGACCAGAAAAAAAGAAAAGCTCTGCTCAGGGAATCCTGGATCTTGACAGAGAGTGCAGACAATCATGAGGTTACTGCAAGAAAGCTCAACACTGACAGTTTTCATTCATTTCTTTACAGAGTCTCAGAAAGAGAAAGGAGGTGACCATCAAAGAAAGGCAATGAATCTCAGCATTTCAGTGGCTGAAATTTTGGGGCTCTCCTTTGGGCTCCAGCTGAGCTGTGAAGAACTGTTGGTTTGTGGCTGGATTCTCTGGTGAAATAACTGATATTAGAGAGCCCAGGGTTTGTACTTACCACAAGGTAGCCAGCATGGAAACAGGTTCTAGCCATTGACAGAGGGAGAATTCAGGCCTGGGAATCCGAGGAAATGCTCACTACCAGGCAGCTGGGCTTACCTGTACTCAATGTTGTATGCCCCTTTGTTCTGTAGAGTCAGGACGTGCTTCGCATTATCGAGGACATTAATGGTTCCAAATTCCAAACTTCCACCTGGACCTGCGGAAAACCCACAGAGCGAGGTCAAACACGGTATTTGTGAGCTGCTGCAGAATACACCAGGTCACAAGCTACATGGAGGTCTTGGCACAAAACCCTGTTCAGTAAGTTTCCATTCTTGAAGGTGTTTTCCAGCTACTTGTCTGCCCTTTCTCTTCTCACTCAAAATATCTGCAGGCTTAGTAGCTAAGGAGCTCAGCTCCCATTTCCTCACTTCCAAGCACAAATCCAATTACTTCACATGCTGTGCTGAGCCTATGGGGCTTGCCAACTGCCTGTTCACGTCACTGCTGTTTCAGAGCCCCCAGATCCAATCTGCTCATGAAGCTGCACACTTCAAAGGTCAGAGGAAAGAGACTTAAGGCTGTCAGTGCCCTGACGATGCTTTATTCCACACAGCTTGCAGGGTATATGCTTTATGCATCCACGCCATCCTTGCATCCCATCCCATCCCATCCCATCCCATCCCATCCCATCCCATCCCATCCCATCCCATCCCATCCCATCCCATCCCATCCCATCCCATCCCATCCCATCCCATCCCATCCCATCCCATCCCATCCCATCCCATCCCAGTGCTTTGGTCACCCAAAGGTAATGCAGTGCACCTGCACTGCTTTGTTTAGGAGGCATCCACTGACCTTCAGGCATGTCAAAGCTCAGAGAAATGTTATCGACCTCTGCGGAGATTTTGATGTTTTCGGCCTGAACAATCCCCAGGATGTTTTCTGGATCTGAAACCTGAGGCAGCAAGGAACAAACACTGCTCAGATTGTTCTTTTGGTAGACAGCTTGTAAGTCCTTGTCTCTGCTGGCTGCTTCCCCTGTGGCCTCCCTGGCTTCACAAGCGTTGGAGGACGCCCGAACTTTGCTAACCTGTTCATCTCATGGGCTGCCCCAGTGGGATTCTGCCACAGTAAAACACCCTATCAGCCCAACTCTGCACTCTTCAGCAGGGAATGCTCTCTTGGAGAGGCACAGAGATGTAAGAACAACCACAAGAAGTGTGAGGTGTCTTAGAGCAGGTGGCATTGACAACCCTCTCCAATTGCTTAGCACCTTCTCTGAAATGCACACCAAAACCATGGGGAACAAAATCCCAGGGGGAGAGTTGTTGCACTGTGGAAGAGCTTCAGACAAAGTCCAATGTAGAGCCCACGCTGCAGTCTGTACAAGCAAACAACAACCTCCAAGCACCCACAGGGACAAGGTTGTGGTACAGGCTCAGGGTGCAGTGTCTGGTTATCTGGGGGGACGTGGATGCACTGCACGTTCTGGCAAACGCTGTGTAGAGGCAGAAGTTGGGGTCACAGCACCCTTGTGTCTGTCAGGTGCAGCTCTTCCTGCCCCTGCCCCCAGCAGCACACAGCCCCTCTCACCTCTAGCTGGAGAGTCTTCTCAATGCTGCCCATCTGCCAGGCCCTGAAATGCGCTGTCACTTCAAACTCTGAGCGGGGATCAATGGCGCCGTTATCTTGTGACAAGGAGAAGTTCTCAGCAAGGTCATCCAGCCCACTGAGCTGCCAGGCCACGGGCAGCAGGGTGTCGTTTCTCAGGACCAAGGTCCTGCTGTCAGTGCTGCAGAGACAGGAAGGCACTTGGCATCAGCTGCTGGATGGCCACACCAGCCTGGCCACTGAATGCAACTTGGAGCAGCTCCATCCATGCCCTGGAAACCAGAGTCAAACGTTTTCTCTTTGTCACAAGACTTGGAGTGCTTGTGGGATGACTGACCTGTGCAGAAACTGCTTGTTAAAAGACAGCTCCAGGGGGCTGACCTCCAGCTTCATGCGCACCCCAAGGCAGCACAGGCTGAAGACCACTGGCTCCGGGTTCTTCCCAACGCTGCAGATGAGTTTGTCTTGCAGGAAGCCAGGGGAAGTGGGGTATGCCCAAATGGTCAGCTCCTGGACACGGCCCCACAGGAAGAAACAGAAAGAGCTCTGTGTGAGAGCAGGAGGAGCAGCCCCTGGGCACTTCTGCGTCCCTGCTCTGCCTGCCCCTCTCCTACCTGCTTCTGCTTTGGTTTCAGCGCCATGCTGGGAGGGTCCAAAAGGAACGTCTCTGCTTCCCCAGCATTCTCAAAGGAGAACTGGACCTCTACATCCATGGGGGAGCTGTTGAGGATGGTTATATTCTCCGCGTTGCCAGGACAGTTCTGGGCCTTGTACCTGTCCACAAAAGGGGAAAAGGCTGCAGAGCAGACTGTTGCCTTTGCCACACACAAGGAGAGCACCGTGTGCACCCGAGGAAGTGATGCTGCAAGACCCTGCTCTAACAAACAAAAGTGAGAAATGGATCCCAGTCAGGGGCATGGCCGTGTGCTCGTCCTTGCCTTACTCTGATGCCTTCCCCAGCCCAGAAGCCTGATGATGCTCAGGCCACTGCAAGAATTTTTAACACAATGTAAATTCAAAGGTGCCTAGGAAAATAACACTACACCAGGCACATGGGTTCTTTCCCCTTCTTTCTTGGGGGGCCTTCCCTGCAGGGTATAAGGAAAGGCTTTTGAAAAAATAGTTTAGCTAATTTCTTTCATAAAGGTCATGAAACTGCTTTGGATTTTATGGGTTAGCGCAAAGTCTGAGAAAGAAGCATAAAGCATCAATTCCCAAGAGCAATGCAAAAAGATAACAAATGATCCTTCTCTCAGGTGTGGAAATTACTTTGGATTAAAAGGGTTAAAGAGGCAAACAGAAATCCCAGACCATCTATCAGTCTGGCTAAAGATTGTCTGTTTTTTAAAGTATTTTGATTTCATTTACTTGGGTTGTCAAAATAGCCCTTGCCCTCCAGAGCTCCCATGGAAGCCAGAACTTAATACTAAATGTCATTAAAAAGAAGTGACAGTAAAAGTAGAAATACACAATAGCTTAAATGACAAAGTGTTTAGGCAGACTTTACCCAACAGTGAGGATGCATTGTCATTACAGGGAAATGTAATTCCTGCTGTACGTTACCCCCAACACCCATTGGCAGGTCAATAATAAAATCTTATTAATGATTAGAGGTTAATGAAAGGTTTACAAAACCATCTACAGAATAATTGCTCAATCAGGCTACCTGCAGAGCTCAAAGCACTTCACAAACCACCATAAAGTTCATTTCCTAAAGGGTGAAGCTGAAATGTGGAGGGGGACAGAAGTTGCCCCCGAGTCACCTTTGGACCGGCAGCAGCAAGGGGGCCACCAAGGCACCCACTGGGCAGGCAGAGCAGCTCCTCCAAGGCTCATTTGCCTCTTTTCTGCTCACGTTCACACATCTGTGGTCCCTCAAACCCATGTGTCTCCCAGGACTCTGCCGGGGACTGCCCTGGGCTGTGCCACCAGAACAGCCTGTCTCCCTAGGCATGTCACAAAAGTACAGGGCCCAGCAGGGAGCACGTACCACTCTCTTGATTTCCCACACATCAGCGGCCCAAAGTGGAATCGCTCTGTGCTTTCAACATACTCCTTGAAGATTATTTCATCTTCCTTCATGGTTTTCCTCCACTGTGGAAACACCACCCTGGGCAGAGAAGGCAGGGAAGGAAGAGCTGTGAGATGCTCCGAGTAGGAAATGTCGTCAGAACGCCAAAACCCCTCCTGGAGGCTGAGGCACCATCTGCCTTGCCAGCTCCAGCACAGGAGGAGGTGCTGGGTGACCTGAGGCAGCACGATCTGCCCAGGCAGAAGCCCCAGGGGTCAGCCCTGGCTGTGGTTCAGGGGCAGCAGTGGTGTGGGGGCTGCCAGGGGCCAGCCTTACCGTGGGTCCTGGCTGATGCTGGGGTACAGGCCGGTGCCACGGCAGGGCAGCTCGTACGGGCGCTTTGTCTGCACGAGCTCAAACCTCAGCGTCTGCTCAAACTTCCCTGGCTTTTTGGGTGAGAAGTGAACCTTCAGTTCCACCTCACCGTGGGCAGGCACTACCCACCGGTACCGTTTCAGCCTGGCAATTAAAGAGGAGGCTTCAGACGTTGCTGAGAAGCAAACAAAACAAGGAGGGTGCACTCGCCATCCCGTGGAGGCACTGGCACAGGGTCGCCGTGGAGCTGGGGTCGATGGACCTTGTTTGGCAAGAGGACCAAGAAGCAGAGGCATCACCTCCTCCTGTGTGGCTCACCTGAGGAATTCTGTGGGCATTGAGGCACTTTCCATCGTGCTTTTGCTGCTTGTTGTGGGGGAATCCTGGGGACTTTCTGTTCTCTGTGTGGACACCTGGCTCTCCTTTGCAGAGCTGTCTCTGCTGGCCGCTTCACCCATCTTTGGTTGGCCCTCGGCAGAACCGCCCCTCATATCTGGGGCCTCGGCCTAAGGGGAGAGAGAAAAGGGAGAGAGAGGTGAGCCCTGAGGCATCCCCATCCTGGAGAGCAAAATGGGGCTTTCTTCACCAGCAGAAGAGAGAATAAATAAATAAGTCCACCTGCCCATGGACTTGGTCTTCCTTATTGGTGTTTCTTTTGCCTAGGACTGTTGGAATCCTAGATACCGAGAATTTTAAACTTTCTGTGCTAGAAGGCACAGACTTACAAAAGAGCACTGCATTTGACCTGAGGCTGTAGAGAAGACTTCCAGAATTAATTAATAACACTGAAATTATGAGTGTGTAGTTAGTTAGAAGTGTGTAATGTCACAAAGTAAAAAACTTAGGGTTTAAGGTTTTAGAATATAGAAATAAATATGAAGCAAGATAAAAGCTTTAAAGCAAAAGCAAATTCTTCACCTTCTTTTTCCTTCTTCTTCATAAAGTTAAATAATGTACTTAGAAAAAAAGTCCACATTACAGGCTTTGAAAAATCAGTTATTAAGTTAAAATATAATAACCTAAGTATCATTTCTTAGTTAAATAATTTAATTTTAAAAATCCTCATAACAAAAAATAGTTAAACATTTTATACCTTACCAATAAAAAACTACAAAACTCACAGCCATGAAACTGTTTTGCTAATAAAAACTAATAATACCTAAAAATAATAAACACCTAAATACAAACATAAAATACCATCTCAAATACCTTCAATCCCAACCTCAACAAAAAAAAAACCAAACAAAAAACCCAACCAAAAAAACAAACCAAAAAAAAAACACCAAAAAAAACCCCCACCTAGGACAACCCTTCTCACTCAGGACCCTCTCCTCAAAGGAGGTTGATGGTTTAGGTGATTTTTTACCTCTTGCGGTGCCAGGAGGGTGAAGGGCTCCACACGCCCTGCAGGGCCCAGCCGCTCCTCTGGGTACTCCACTATGGAGAGCAGAGCAGCAGGGGGAAGGGGAGGCCCGTCGGGATGCAGCCCCAGATGTTCCAGCATCTAAAACAGAAGAGGAAATCCTGCTTGTACTTGTGTCACCTTGATCCTCACAACTCCTTTAAAGGCACTGAGCTTTAGGCAGTGGGGTTTTTGATTTATATGAATAGAAGTGCTTTGTTGTGCCCGCTGGGGTGAGCGGGCTCCAGAGCAGAGGCAACAGCTACAAGCAGGACCAGGAGAGAAACCTCTATGGGTATTCTCAGTTTAGTCAGAGAGAAAAAGAGAGGTTTCTGCCAGGCTAGAGCCTGGGAAAGAGTTGCAAAGGAATGTAAATAATCCTCTGTCTCTCTTGTTGTTCACATTGTTTATAGATATGGTCTGCCACTGTGCATCATTCACTGCACACCAATGGTGTGAGATTTTTTACTTTAAGACCACTGAAATTAGTCTGCACGATGCTCTCCATAGAGAGTGATGTATTTGAAATGAATCAGTTGAGTTGTGCTGTTAGAGTTCACATCCTCTAACTCCAGCCTTCTGGAGTTCTCTCATTCTCGTCCTGCCTCAACAGCGACAACCCTCTCCGGAGTGCCTCAGCTGATGAAAACAATGACCATGAGCTGCCCTGTCCTGTTCATAATGATTTCCAGGCTGGGAAACTCTGAACAGACAGGACACTTGTACACAGAGCACTGCCACTTCCTGCCCCTCTGAGGGATGGTGATAACCTCCCCATCCACACAGATGTCATTGTGGAACATCATCAGGGGCCTGGACAAGGCTCTGTGCCATTATCACCTGTGGGGACACAATGCTCCAGGGCCCACGACCACGGCAAGCTCAAGATCTGAGCCTTGCAGGGTTTTACCTGGTCCTCCCTCGGGATCTCCCCCATCATGGCCCTCGGATCTGTGACCTGCATGTCCAGGCACAGCGCCCCGTCACGGCAGTCTCTGACTGCCCCTTCTGCAATTTCACTTTGCGCCTCCAGCTGAAATGACTGACGACTCCTTGGGCCTCCACGGTTTTGTTCAGGCTTCTTCTCCACCTTCTCCTGGGGCTTATTGGTCTTCTGAGCCATGCGCAGGTGGCACAGGTCAGCCCGAGAGACAGGATTGCCAGTCGCTTTCACCATGGGCTCAGAATAGCTCGTGACAACCCTGTGATATCCTGCAGTGCAAAACCAGGGGGAAAAGTCAGCCTCCTGCCCACCTGTGATCCTCATCCTCCTCCACATCTCCTCAGACCCTGGGAAAGGAGACTTGGTGAAAGCAACACGAGCTTCTTCTTTTGTTGCTAGGAAGGTGCAAATATAAAAGAGCCAGTGATATTAGACCTGGCTGAAGAACTCATCCAATCCTAGTCTTTATGGCTAAGGGACACAAGGGAATATCCTGATTATTCCCCCAGTCTGGCAGGCAGATAGGGGCTTGCTTTGGCTACACTCAGGGTTGGGATACCACAGCCCTTCACCCAAGACTTTCTCCACCAAGCTGGAGAACAGGCAGTTGCTAAAAGCATGGGCTTGCCCTGGAGAGCAAGGTGAGAGTTCAGGGTGTACGGAATGGACTCCCAGCTGTGACCACAGTCAAAACAGACACTGCCACACCCTCACTGTTTTTCTGACCTGGTGCTGCCTTGCCCTTGTCCTCAGCCTCAGCCTCAGCCCTGACCTTGGCCTTTGCCATGGTCTTGAGTTCTGCCTGCTGAGCCTTCAGCCTCTTCTGTGCTCCATAGTCCTCCAGCACCTTTGGGAGCAGCGTCCCACCCACGGCGCGTGGAGGCATTAAAAAGCTCTTTTGGTTCTCAGAGCCCAGTGCCATCCGCAGGATCTGTGTGTGTAGGGAAGAGAAACCATAGCAAGAGTCCTTTTCTTGCCTTTTATCTCACATACTCAACAAACCCGATTTCTGTCTCCTCCCTTCCTCCCAACAACACAAACTATTTAATTCCTCCCACAGCATGTCAGCAGAGCTGGCCTTGCCCTGGGGATTGCCTCCATCTCCTGGCACAAGCCCGGCAATGCTGGAGTGCTGAGAAGCTTGGGCAGTACGTACATGGGGACCAGACCTGCCTTCTCACCTTCTCCTCCTCAAGGTACTGCTCGTCAAAATCCAAGGAGTAAAACTCAATGGGGAAGCTGCATGGGTTCTTCACCACCGCGGTGGCCTCCACCCCATCGCTGTCCACCAGCACCCATCCCATATTTAGTGCTGGGGGGCTGAACTCCAGCCGTGGCTCCAGACCTCGTCCTGAGAGGTGCAGCTTTAAGTGATTGCTGCTCCCACACATGTTAAGCTTCAGTTCATTCTTGTAAGACCTCTGAAAAGAGAAAAGTGGAGACAACTCATCCATGAAGTCCCGAGTGACAGGACCCCAAATACAACAACGCTTGCCCCAAGGTCAGGGTGTTATCAGTTCCTCCAAGGTGAAGAGAAAACAGGTATTTACTTCTGCTAGGGACTACAGCACCTGTGTCCTGGGTCTAGTAACTGGCATGAATCCTGGTGTGCACTGAAACTGGGTATTTGGGTACCAGATGGATGTACAAAGACTGTCAGGCATTTTCATCTGGTCATGCAGGAGTGCAATGCTCATGGGAAGGGCCCTTGGGGTTACAGTGTCCAGGCACTGTCCTGGTACTGCTGCATCAGGCAAACACCAACTCCAGGAGAGGGGCAAATCAGCTCTCGCTGGCCAGAAATAAGGGTCATCTTCCCTGCTTAGTGTTTGGCTCCGGTCCAAGCCAGACACAAGATGGTTACATCTTTCCAGCAATTAAAAGATCCCTGGGAATGTTGGTGAGCACAGAAGCACTTGTGTCCATGCTGGTACACACTGCCAGTTTCCGAGACCCAGCGGCCACAGGCAAACTATTTTTGGGAATGCTCCATCCTTTAAGTTGAATCCCCAGCTGCACGGCAATGTGCAGGCAGGCCAGAGCCCCAGGGACTGCTGGCAGCACAGGTGACTGTCCTGCCGCGCCCAGGAAGGTGTCTGGTGGCTGATTTGTCTGTCAGTCCTGCAGCAGGATGAGCCCAGCCTGGCCATTCCAGGATTATCCCCTGCGAGTGTCTGTGACGCCGAGTGTCGCAGGTGCAAATACAGCCAGGCAAGGGGCAGGCTGAGGGGAGTTGGGCACATCCCCCCATGTGCTGAGAGGCAGCCCTGGTGCTCTCTGTGCAAGCTCCCTGTGGGCATTTCAAAGCACATCTCATGGGAGGGCTCTCTGGGGTGAACTGAGCCACGCTGAGTATGTGTGGCAGCACATTTCTCCTTGTGCTGCCACAAGTATGGGCTTTGCAGAAAGCTCCCTGTGAAGGCAGAGCTCATACCACACTCTCTGCACCAGGCCCTCATTTCCAGATAGCCCTGACAGGCCTCCCGGGCTGACACCTGCCAGTCTCACCTCCTCCTTGGGTGTAAACCAGATTTGTAAGTTCTGCCACCGTTGTGGATCAAGGGTTCCTTGGGAGGGCATCACTTCAAAGGGACAGGGCTCATCCTCTGGCGCCCGCTGCTTCTGGCGTAGGGCTGGTGTCACGTATTTGTGCTGATCCTTCTGGGCACAGAAACCAACTGTGTGAGGTCTCCTTGGTCTGCGAGGACAGAGCCTCACTTCCTGAGTGCTCTGAGACACTGATGCAGTGCTAAGAGCACCCACAGCCAAACCAAGAGCGGCCCCCATAGCTAGAGCTGGAGGGAAAACCTGTAGACAGGGCAGGCAGACAGGGAACTACTGTCCTCAGAGGAGGAGGAATGGGTGAAGATGGCAGAAAAGCAAAGCATCCGCTAATGGAACAGGCTCAGGGAAACCAGCCTTGATCCAGACCCTCAGAAGCTTCCTCCAGCATGCTGTAGACCCAAATGCTCAGGCAGCCACAGGAGCAGAAAGGGCAAGAGACACAAAGAAACCCAGCCAAGAAGTTACGTGTTCAATGTTGCCTGTGCTTTACCTTCAGAACAGGCTTGATGGACCATTTGCAGGGGGCTTGGAACCGGTTGTAGAGCCAGATGGTCTCAACCTGGCACTGCCCAACAAGGATGTCAGAGAACTGCAGCGTGTTCTTGGAGAGTTCAAGTGACGGTGCCAGCACAGTGGCACAGAGGCGGATGTGAGACGTGGGGCCATTTGTCACCTGGACAAGGACAGAGAATTCAGCAGAGGGTGCAGGTGACATCTGCTGCTGTGCCCAGCCTGCTCCTGCCCCAAGAGCTCTGGTACCTCTATGGGCAGCAGCACATCCACGTCACGCGGTGGCTGGTGGGCACTTTCAAAGTGCACTTCAAACGCCACGCTGTGGCTGGGGGGCAGGCTCTTTATCAGGCCTAGGTCCACGCTGAAACCTGGAACAGATGAACACAAAGCAGCTGAGATACCCGAGGAACACGAAATGTGCCATAAGCACATTAAAGCCTTACAGGTGTTCTGGCTGAGAGGGCTGGGGAAAGCCCCACGCTGTTCTGTGACCTGGATAAAAACTTGGAGTGCACCTGAACAGCCCTCAGACACAGCGAGGCACTGTGATGGAAGTGCAGCCTTGCCTCGAGGCCTCTTTTGGAAGCCTCTTTTGATCCACCAGAGGATACCACTGGCTGTTTCTTCCATAGAGGATAAATACAGGTGCTCTGACAGTGTGAACTCCAAACAAAGCATTTCCAATACACAGCAGACCCCACTGGTTGCCAAAACAAGCCCACAGAGTGCCCAAAGAAACTCGATGCTTATGGGAGCCAAGGGCAGAGGATGCTGAGAAGTGACCAGGGTGATGAGTCCACCTGGCCTCTGCACTGAAGTGTTAGGGCAGTCACAGGCAGGCCAGGAGAGGTCCCTGGGCATGGATGGCCAGGAGAATTCTGCCTCTAAAGCTCCCAGCAGGGGCACTGAGAAGAAAACAGCTCAAAAACCTCCCCAAATTCAGTGGCTTAAGCTAATCTGAGACACCTCCTTCAAGGCCACAGGAAGTGTCTCCAGCACTGCTTACCTGTATCCTGCAGGGCAGACAGATCAGCCTGGAAGGACACTGGGATCTGCCCTGCGTTGGTGATCTCCAGAGTGCTTCTCTCAGTGAAACCCTTAAGGACAGGGCCCATGTCCAGGATATACTCAGGCAGCTTAACTCTGCAAGGAGGATTAAGGACAGTCCTTAAACCACAGCTGGCTGCATGTCCGAGAGGACAGCCATAAATAAAGTGGCTATTTCTTTATTCACCGCTGTAAAAACTCAGCTCAAGCCCATGAAACCCGTGGCCTGACCACCTGGCAAAGAGTTAGGGAAGTCAGGAGGAGTCCTGACAAGTCCTAGGTTGTATTGGCTACTAACAGTACCTGCAAATAAAATTATTTAAAATGGACACTGCCCACAGCTCCTCTGCCATGAAAAGCCAGTACAGGTGAGTCCACTGGTCCTCCACTGGTCTCAGTGGAACTGCCCAGCCTGGGGTACAGCCTGAGGCTGAAATTGTTTGGGGCCTAGAATGTGATTTGCCTGCACAGGAAATCTTCTTTGCCCTGCAACCAGACCACATGATCTGCTCTGCAGAGCATCTGCTTCCTGCATTGAAACCTCTGCTGCTTGTGCTGCATCATGATGGTCACAGGGACCCACCAAGTTTCCTAGACAAGCCCTGCCACCCCACCAGGATTCAAGCCATCTGATTTGGGGTTTTAAAGGGTTTGCTGACATGTGCGGTTCCCTTCTCCTTTTGTTTAGTGTGCTCTGTTAGCTGGAACCACGACATCAGCTGGGAGCTGTCTCTTTCAGAGCTAGTCAGCAGGGACAGAATTTATCCTGCCTGGAAGGGCTTGAAGGTCTGCACTGGGTCCCCTCAGCTCTAGGGACAGAACCCCACACCTGTGGGGAGCTGAGCAGTCCAAAGCTCAGCGTGGTGCTGGGGAAGGGAGGACACCCCACTGCTCACGTGTGGCGTGTCACAGCCACCGGGACCAGACCCCTTCTGAAGTCCAGGCTGTTCCCAGCTCTGCAGGCCCAAGGAGCTCTCAGGAGAAGGGGACATGGCTGGGTGTTCCCCATGGGGCACCTGGGGATGGGGATGGGAGTCCCTACTCACTTGACAAGACTCTGGCGTAGCTGCTTGTTAGGAAACCTGCTCTTTGGGAGATGGTATGTGAGCCTTTTCAGCCGCTCCAGAGCAGCCTTCTTTATCAGCATCGTCATCGTGTTTATCTGCAGCTGAGTGTTTGGCTGGGGAAAGGGAAAAAGTGCCTGGTTAGCAAAGCTCCTTCCCAAGGCCCAGCTTGCACCTGAGAAAGGATCCCACCCTGCTCTTGTTGGGAGGGGGTGTGGGGTCCTCCTGTCCGGCTGCTCAGAGTCTGTGACACCCCCTGCTCTCTTAGCCAGGACCTCATTTCCAGGTAAGTAAGTCCAGCATCTTTGCCTACCCAGATTCTTAGCAAAGCTGCTCTGGCCAGGCAGACAGTCCAGCCAGGAACCTTCCAGAGCTCCAGACACTTGCCTGCTCCCAGCCAGTACCAAGGCAGCTTGGACAAAAACTGTCTTGAAAGGGAACCAGGACAAGGCTGGTGCCTCTTGGAGATGAGCACCACCAGCACAGCCCCAGGGCACAATCAGGCAGCCGCTGTTAAGGTCTGTAACTCTGGCAGGGCTTGGGTTGGGACCAACAAACTCCCCAGCAATGACCTGCATCTCCTTCAAAGCACCATCAACTCCATCCCTGGAGCATGGCCTTCAGGACCTCTCCCTGGGGTAGCCGGGAAGTTGATGCAGCCCCAGAAGAGACCATGACCAGAGTGGCAGCCCTAGGGGCAATGCTGAGGTGACACAAGGTTGTAGGTGGGCAGGGAGGTCCCAGGTGCCATCAGGGCACTGGGGAGCTGCTGTGGGCTGCAAGGGGCTCAGGTGACACGGAGAAGGTGGCATGTGCCAAACGGGGCTGCAGCTGTTCTTACTACCATGTCAGAGCCAAGCAAACGGGGCTTCAGGTCCTGAGGCTTCGCATCCCGAGTCTCCGAGGTCTGAGTCTTTGGAGTCTGAGTTTTCAGAGTCTGAGACTTCAGGCTCTGAGTCTTCTGAACAACTTTTGATTTATTCCTCTGACTGTACTGTTGCAGGGGTTTTACAGTCTCTTTCAGTAGCTTCTCATGTTTTTCATTTTCTGAAGGAAGAAAACGTCCGCAAAGAGAAGTGTGAGCAAAGTGCCAGTCCCATTTCAGCTGGGAAGTCCCTGCCTCCCAACACTGGTTTCTTCCAGGAAGAAATCCCTCAAGCCCACTATGGGAAGTGAATGCTGCTGCTCCTCACTGAATCCTCACGTTCTCTCCCTCCCCACCGAGGAGCATCTCATCCTTGGCAATGTCACACAAATCCAACCCTGCCAGAAGCCCTGCCAGCCTCTCCTACAGCTTTCCCAAGCCCTTCACTCTTGCCACCATCCTTCAGGACCCTGCCAGATGTGCTGGCAAGATCTGCAGGATGGCTCCTGGGACAAAGCCCACATGGCATCCTCTGCTCAAGACTCATGAAGCAACCAGGGGGGCTTGAGTTGGCCTGGGAGTCCTGCAGGCCTCCAGGCTCGGTGGGGGTTGGCATGAGCTGCCCCATGGGCTTACGGTGGGGAACAAAACCAGAGCGGCCCTTCCTGGGGGCAGACAGGCCGTGCCCACCTGTGGTGTTCCAGGGCAGGTTCACGCTGACCAAGGGACAGCACGCTTCTCCTTTCAGGAGGATATTTTTTGGGTCCAGGTCATCCACTTTAAGCTGGTAAATCCTGGTGAAAGCTCCTGGTATTCCCGGCATGTAAGAGAATTCCAGCTCTTGCTTCTTGCCAGGTGCAATGGAGCCCTGCAGGGACAGGAGAAGAGGGAGGGAATGCATCAGAGTGTTTGATGGGGGATCAGGGGACAGACAGGCTGAGGAGACAGACTCTCATCTGGAATAAACCATCGGACCACACCACCTTCGTGATAAATATATTACAGTGTTGGCTTTCACAACTCTTAAATACAATGTGGTTTATAATGTTGACTTCTGTAAAAGAAGTTTTGCTAAAGTTTAGAGTTCTTTTAATGCAAATGTTGTGTTGTGATACTAATGTTGGTGAAGAGTTGTTGTAATATTAACATTTAACATTTATATAATGTTAAATTATACCATTAATATTACACTTATATATTAATTTATAAGATATAAAAAGTATATAACATACACATATAAATATATTAATTTATAACATATATATAATATTACATTTAACATTTAATAGTGAAGCAATGGAAACCTGTTGAATATGTTGAAAAGTAACAAATGACCACCACTAGGACAACTGCACATGCTCCAAAAAGGTGGTACGGAGGAGGAACTATGTTAAAATTTTTGAATATATCTAACCATTTGTAAATATGTATTAGGCTGATGCAATACCCAGGGGAGATAAGGGGTGTTGCTGGGTTGACTGGTGTGCCTGTGGCTGCAGCTAAGCACCCAGCACTGTTACTTCTGCTTTATTGACTTTGTCCCGGATTGGCTCTTAATAACTTTTTTTTAATTTTAACTGAGGAGTGGCCTTTGTTTCTCACACCTTCTACCTTCCCTGCACCCAAAAGGGCACCGTGTGTCCTCCCCAGGGCTCACAAGGCTGCAGCCCCAGCACAGCCTGATGCGAGCACAGCCCTGATGCTAACAGGCTTTGCCCTCTGCCAGCAAGAGCCTGCCTCAACAAAAACAACTTCTTCTGCTGCCGCTGGGGAAGGGAAGCCCCTGCTCTCAGCAGGGCCAGCAGCTCCTCTCGTCCCTTGGAGGATTCAGGCATGCAGAAATGGGAAAGCAAATTGCTTCCCACGTCAAGGAGGTACAAAGGCAGGAGCGCTGCTTCGGCTCAAAGACATCCAGGCAGGACTGAGAGGCTTGGGCAGTGGTGGGATGCTGCTAATCTTTCTCCCTGCTCTTCCAGCCCCGCTCCCTGGCCCCCTCACTGCCCCACAAAGCTGATGCACAGCAGCAGGGCTGGAGAAGGCAGGGAGCAGCAAGCCTAGTAAGGGACATGGAAGTGGTGCTTAGCTGGCAGTGGGGAGGCAGGGCCAAGGACAATGTCCTGTGTGATCACGCCCTGGGTAAGGTGACCCTCAGAAACGCTCCAGTGCCAGCACAGCCTGACATCTCAGCCGTCAGGGTCCCCAGAGTGACTGTGAGGAACCAATTAGATTTTTAGTCATGCCTCAGCATAGGCTATAAATCCATTTTCTGACATGGGGTGAAAAACTACAATATGGGCTGTCCACGTGCTGGGAGCCCTAACTCATCCCACGCGCAAAGGAGGTTGGTGGCAGACAATGCAGGCAGGCTCCGTGTCTGGGGGCTGCCAGCGACCTCCCCCTCGGAGGAGGGCAGACCCCAAAGCCCAAGAAAACTTTGCCTGCCTGACCAAGTCTTCCTGAAAGGGCTGAGTTATGGGAGTGTGAAAAACATGTTCACTCTCCTGTGAAAATGTAAAAAGTTTAATAAAGGGCAATAGGAGACAAAGACCACAGCAAAGGTTGTTAGGGCCGGGTGCATCTTGGCACTCAGCCAGGAGCACGCTGTTACCTTCGGGACACCCCTTAAATCCCTTTTCCATTACACCAGGCTGTTGCATATTCATAGTCCTTATGTATTTCCATAAACTACTTTACACATTCCAGGAACCATTCTACATGGCCCCTCCTTGTTTCTGCCTTTTTAGGGCGTGTGTGTTTCTTAGCTGGGTTTTGGCTCCTTCTCTTTATCGCTTCCAGTTTGGGCCTTGGTCCTCACTGCCTGCAGACAGTGAGTGCTGATGGTTGGCAGATCTGTACAGGTGTCCTCATCCTGTGTTCACTGGGTGTTATCCCATCCAAGCAGGCATTTTAACACAAGCATGGCTATTTCACTGCTATGTCTAAGCTTAACCAGCAGCAGAAATACAAACTGTGTCTTTATAACAAAGTTATTTTAACACCACACATATAAAATCCATTTTAATATGTGGATTCACATTCTCTGAACAGAGAGAGGCATGATTCTCTCTCCCAGGATTTTTCCTGGGAAGTTGTGAGACGCAGTGAGAAAGCTCAAAGAAAACAATTCTTCTCTCTGTTCGCTGCTCCTGTTGTTTGCACATGTGGAATGTGTTATGGAGATTGTTTACTGAGGAGGGATTTGTTAATTAGACACCAGTGATGGCTGTTTGGATTGATTGGCCAATTGGGTCAAAGCTGGACTATCTGCAGACAGTCACAGGTTTTTCTTCAGTATTTTTTAGTATGATATAGTTCTAGTACAATATATTATAAGATGATATAATAAAGCAATTATTCAGCCTTCTACAACATAGACTCAGAGCATTTCCTGCACAGGGGAGTCACATTGCTTTGATATTAATATTTGCGAAAAGCCAATGTTATAATATGTATCTATGACAGGAGGAATCTTAGCATATAAAAGCACTGCCAGTTTTTCCCTGCCATTTTTGGGGTTTTTGTTGGGCTGGGAGCACCTGGAGGGCCTGGCTCCCTACAGAGCCATTTCTTCCCTGTCTGTCTACCCTGCTGTCGCCGCTTCCCCTCTCGCCAGGGCAAGCTGGTGCTCTGCTGTCTCCATGAAAAACATGAACATTGATCTTATATGTGTCGTGTTAAAGTAACTTAGTTATAAAGATATCGTTTTTATTTCTGTTGTTAATTAAGCTTAGTGAAATAGCTGATATAATGTGCTTGGGTTAAAGTGCCTGCTGGCATGGGATGGCATCCAGTGAACATATGAAGAAGACACTGTATAGCTCTGCCAACCATCAGCACTCACCGTCTGAAGGCAGCCTGGGCTGGGGCCAAAACTGAAGATGATGACAAAAAAGGACTAAAACTGCAGCCAAGGAATAGGCACGCTCCAAAAAGGGCGGATCCAAGGAGGAGCCATGCTAAGCAATTCTTAGAACATGTAAACTAGTTTAGGGAAAAAGTTTACTATGCAAAAGAGTCTATGAATATGCAACAGGCTGATGTAATGGAAAAGGCACTTAAGGGGTATCCCCGAAGGTGACAGTGTGCTCCTGGCTGAGTGCCAAGATGCACCCGGCTGTTATAACCTTTGCTCTGTGCTCTTTGTCTCCTATTGTCCTTTATTAAACTTTTTACAAGTTCACAGGAGAGGGAACGTGTTTTTCACCGTGCAGCTGGCAGCACACTTGCTCCACCTGCCCAGCAGGACGCCGACGGAGCGTCCCAGGGTTCCAGCAGTAATGCTCTGTCCCTGTCCTCTGTTACTTTCTCCGTTTCTCATTTTCTCTCTCTGCTCTCTTTTCTATCCCCTTCTGGTCGGGACCATACCCTCTGTTTATCAACAAACAGTTTTCAGATACAGTACTTCCTGCATTTGTGCCTTATTTTCATCCGAGAAATCTACCAAAAAGAATTCTCCTCTACTCCCCTGACAGCAGGACAGGACAGTGACCAACACATTCATGCCTCCTGCTGGTTTCTGCCTCTGACAGCAGAGCCACCCACCAGCCAAGGCCGTGGGGACTCTATCTGGAGCGCCCTTGTTTGACCTTCTCTCCCCCTATCAGAAATTGCTTACAGCTCTCTCTCTCTCTCTCATGGCTGGGTTTGGGTTTTCCCCTCTGACTTTTTTCCCACTTTCTCCCCCTCCTTTTTCCCTTCAACGCTCTCCTGGGCCACCTGGCACAGGGCTGGGGTCCATCACTTGTGCTACTTACAGTGGTGGGATTGACCAGGAACACACCAGGCAGACGCTGGTCATGAGCATTAGGCTTCAGCACCCAGGTGAACTCAGTCCTGCCAGTGTTCTCCAGGGTGACCGTGCTGTGACCAATTTCATTAAATATCTGGAGAGAAGGCACAGGAGCGGGAAGTTACAGACCCAGGCCTGCTGCTGGGAATCTCCTTCCTCTCTCCTGGACTTGGAAGCAGACACATCGTGGGAGCAGGGACCAGGGAGGAGATAAGGGCACTTGGGAACCTGGGGAACCCCCAGGCACAGGGCACCTGCGCAGGACCAGGGAGCTCTGGCAGCACACAGAGGTGTGGTAACAGCCCTGTGAGGGCCAGCAATAAATGAACCGGGGGACACAGGCCCTCTGCACTCTGAGGGGTCACCAACAGCCAGGAGAAACAGAGACAGCACTGAGGCATTCCAGGAGAAAAGGCATGCAACTATTGTCAAGCAACACACATGCAACAAGGGAGTCACACAGGGCAACACAGACAGGGCCAGCAGCTGGAAATATCCGTGGGCTTTCAGCTGGAAAGTGGGGATTATTCTAGGACAGTCTCTCCAACTCTAGCGACTGGAAGCGCAACTTCTTCCCTTGCTTATTTGTGGATTAAGCAGGAGCTTTAGACGAGCATCTCCTTGGAGGTCAGGCTTTAGGCGTGGATCAGCAGAGGGATGCCTCAGGGACATGACCCCCAGGGCATCCCCACTGGGACCCTGCCTGCCCCAGGAGGCAGTCTCAGGTACCCAGAAGAAGAGGCACTCCCTACATTTTTGGAGATGGCTATTTTAAACCAGGTTGGATGCCAGATGTGTCCCTCAAAGGTTGTACTTCCAAGCCCCAGAGCCAACAAAGGGGCTGGGGAGGGGAGGGAGCCCTGGGCCGAGGTGGGCAGGAACCCGCTGGCCGTGGTTCCAGGGCAAGGAGCCGTGCCAGGGGCTGTGTGTGGTACCTGAGGGCCACAGTTGATCTCCCAGCAGCTCAGGGAGTAGCTGAGGCGTGAGCTGATCAGCTCCACCTCGTAGGTGGGGCCTCCCTCCACACAGCACAGCGCCTTCACGCTGCCGAGGATGTCACGGCGGCCAGAGAAGGTGAAGGAGACCTGCTGGCTCTCTCCTGGCTGCAGCACACCTGACAGCGGCAGGATACTGAAAGCCTGGATGGAGGACAGGAGAGATTGAGGTGTTGAGCATGGAAATGGGTGCAGAAGAGCATCTTGGAGCAAAGTGCAGCTGGACCTGGAGGGGCCTATTTCCCAAACACAGCCAAAATCACCCTAACCTCATTCTGCATCCATGCCACTGACCAGTGGAGGGACCATGGGGAAAATCTTCTCCCATACTCACGGATCAATGTGCTAATTAATACACTACATTAAAGTGAACTGGGATGTCTTCTGGCAGTAGAAATTCTCTCTGATGCACAACATGCCTTTAAAAAGCATTTCTTACTGCTTTTAGAAAAGGAGGAGACTCAGAGGGAGAGCTCTTGGAGCTTAGGGAGCTCAGGGAAGGACTCCAGCCCCGCTCATCTGACTCCTGAGGCTTTTCCCCCCTCTCTCAGATTTGTAGCCTGCTTTCTCCAGGTGCTACAGCAAAAGCTCCTGCAAAAATTTCCTATGGACCAGCTGACGAGGTCCAGGGGGAGCAATGCCCTCCATAGGTGCTGCACAGCGTCCTTGGGCAGCCCTACAGCATGTCCTGCACGGCCCCGCCAACACCCAGTTGGTTCAGCAGCACTTTGTATGGGCCTGGAGGGACGTGAGGCTCCTCTGTGGGCAGTGCTGGGGGCCACCAGTGGGACTGGGAGCTACAGCCCTGCTTGCCACGCTGGCAATGGGCAAGTGAGACAGATTCCCTCTTACCTCCTCCGCTTCGAGGGGAGTGTGAGGTGCATCCACGGAGGACGTGATTCCTGCCAGCTCCAGTGGCAGGTGAGGGGGTCCAGGAGTTTGTGGTGGCACCTGAAAAACAAGCCATTTTCTATGCCAGGAGGAAGAGACAGCCACTTTGCAAAATCTCAGTTTGTAAGATAACTTCAGGGCCACCAGTTCAATACCAGCTCTCGGGTGAGAGCAGACACCTGGAAACAGGTAGTCTGGCTGGGCTGGGAAAAGGGTACATGGAGATCAGGACTCATCACAGCTTGCTCTGGGAAGGAAGCTGGAGCTCTTACCATGATGATGCAGATAAAAGTCTCATCTTACATTGTGAAGAAAACCAGGCACAAAAATCCCACACTCAGCACAGGTCTGTAGGATCTGAGTGAGCTTCTCCAAGGAAAACGCTCCTGTTTCTCCCTCCCACGCACCCCATACCCAGCCACGGGCCCTGCTGCCCAACCCACAGGGGCACAGGGCAGCAGGGCAGCAAAAAGGGAGGTCAGCACAAGCGTGACTTGTCAGTGGCAAGCTGGGGAGACAACACAAGCAGTGTGTGTACAAAAACAATCTACCTCTGTTCCTAAAGATTGGGCAAAATCCCGTGCTTCTTTCAGGGCACTGTCCACCTCCTCCTTTATAATCCTGAATCTCCTTCTGTATGCTGAGCAATCCAAACGGGAGGTTCTCTGCTCCTTTGGTGGTTGGGGTTTGAATTTAGGTGGGTTAAGCTTATACCTGGAAAACAACAGAAATGTGAACAGGGACCTGCAGTGAGAGGGAGGAGGGAGGGACACCTGCACGAGCAGCTCCTGCTCAGGATGCAGCCCCTGGGTGGGTGCTGGAGTGCTGAACTGAGAAATGGTCTGATCCAGCCCTTCCCAATCCAGGCTGGAGCAGGTCTGTTCTAAAGGCAGCCCAGGGATGACGCCCAGGCAGCAGCAGTGCAGCAGCTGCAACTGCTTGCATTGAGCACCTACAGAGGACAGGGATTAACAGCTTGTGGGGATGCAAGAAGTGGCAGAGGGAAAGACACAGAAGGCAAGCAGAAAGGTGGGGTTTGAGGCACCGAGGGGCAGACCCGGCCAGTGAGGAGCCAGCCCAGCAAACCCCAGTGCCCAGTGCTAGAAACTCTGCAGCTCCACCAGGTATTTATCAGGAATGATTCCCTGACAATGTTGGGGGGGGTTGGTTGATATTTTCCAACACTCCCAGGTGACTCAGGTCACATTCCCCATTTTAAATTGAAGCAGGTGCCTAGGGTAACCCTGCTTGTGTTTCTAATGCCACGCGAGGGACACAGTCGAGCCGTGCCTGCCTGTCACCCTGCTGAGCTGCAAGTGCTCCCCACACAGTCAAACACAACCTGGATGCTCCATCCCCAGACAGGCATTCAGGGCCTGTAATGACCTGCTCCCCAAGGAATCACTGCCTTGAGCTTTGTAGCTTGCTACCTAAGGCTGGGTTTAATTTCTGGGTGAGGGGCAGTCTCGTCATAACCCCCAAAAGATCCCTAATCATCTATTCCACTGTCTTTAGTTTTCATGAATGGTTTGAAGCAACTTCCCAGTTGCCCAGACAACGACATTTTTCACTCTAAAGCAGAAACTCTGAGGGAGGCAGGGATATGAGATGATGTGATGAACAAGTCCTGCTGTCAAACAGGACAAAACCCACCAGGGACATGTTGCAGGGGAAAAGTCAAAACGAGTAACAGGTCACAAAAAAAGGGAGTGAAGATCCAAGGTGTCTGCTGAAAGCTGACCCCTGGGAGGGAAATCATCCTGGCACTAAAGGAGTTGTCTCAGCAAAGAAGGAAAGGGAAGCTAACAGACATTCAGCATCAGCCCAGGCACCAGGTAGCTTTTCTCTGGTGTTGGGACTTTCTGGGCATCCTGCAGCACAGTACAAGGGAGGAAGGCAAGGAGCAGAGAGCAGCTCCTGCAGAGAGGACCCATCCCAAAGCAGAGGGACCAGAAGGGGCTCCAGCAGCACTGTGCAGCTGGCACTAGGAGCCCTTCATCAAGGTGACATTGCCTCAGGCCACAGAGGTCTGAGAAAGCAGCTTTCACCCCAGCTTTCCTTCCCAGGGGAAACCCCTATGGGGGCTAGGCAGCACCAAATTGGTGGAAAACCTTTTCTCGGAGCATCCAGGCTGACCACAGCTGGTCAGTGTTATTTGAACAAGGAAAGCCAGAAGCAGTCTGTCAGATCCTAGGCCAACAGCTTTGTTCTCTGCCAAGTACAAACAGGGCACCAGGAAGAAGAGCTCCAAGGAGAGGGCAAAGGTGCACATACCCCAGCTTGTCCGCCTGGCTGTCCGAACAGAATGACCAGTGGTACTTGGCGAGAAGAGGGCTGCAGTTGGTCATCTCCAGAGAGCGCACTTCTTCAGTGCCACCCACGAACTCCAGCGTGCTGGGCTGGATTTGCAGGTTTGGGAAGCAGTTTTTTCTCCAAAGGGCGTCATGGAACACCAGGGAGGTGTCAGTGAGGCAACAGGTCTTGGTGTTGGGAGAGCCTAGGAAAAGGACACAAATGTCCATTTAGGCACCAATCATGGCATGACTCCTGGTGTGAATATCCTGGTAGGATGAAAGTGTGATTGGAGTTTAGTTCTTTATTATTTGAACTACAGCTCACTGAGAAGCTGCACGAGGAATTAATTGTCACTTAGTTCCCTTTGACACTGATTCCAGACTGCAGCCTTGAAAATGCCCACTCCTAGCCCTGCTGAACACTGTAAGCTTCTCTCTCTCTGATGGGGAAGAGCTCCCTCGCCCGCCTCAAACCAGCACCAGTTATCTCTCAGGGACGAGTGTGCACCCAGACCGAGCATTTACTCTGAAAATTCAAGCTGCAAAAGTCCCTGTTAAGTCTGCCAACCCTCCCATTGTATTCAAAATACATAAACAGTGAGTGACATGAGTTCACACCCATTCTGGTCACTGTGATTACTGTTGCCTTTCTTGTTTCATTTATTCAAAAGGCAACTTAACAAGTGCCTCAGCAGTGATAAGGCTGGGGAAGAAGCAGCTCAAGAAAGCTTCCTTCCTTCCTTCCTTCTGTCATGGTTTGACACGGGAAGAGAATTTTTTTTTTAGAAGGAAGAGGTTCATCCAGTCAGGGGTCAGGTTTAGATACTGACACTTGGGGTGACCAATTGAAGGTGGACACGCCTCTGAGAACACAGAGGGGTTAAAAGCGGAATTCCCAGGAGGACTCGTCCTTCTTTGGTTCCGGTCATCGCATGATACGGACCTTCCCCCCCGCAGCCCGGGCTGGGTGAGGGAGGGGAGCCATGCGGCCTGCACAGGTAGGCCAGGAGGTAAAGGATCGGAACCGGCTGGGTCAGCTCCTGCAGATGGAAGGGTGGAGAAATCTGGGATGTCTCCGTTCCCCCCAGAGTCTCTCTCTCTCCCAAGAGAGAAAAAAGAGACGGCGGTGGTTTTATCGGCAGTTCGCCGCAGGGAAGGAGAAGAGCGGGGGGGGCCGCAAGGTGCCCAGCCGGGCTGTGGGAGCTGGAGCCTGGGCAGCGAGCCATCCTTGGGAGTTGGGACTTTTAACCCTTCCTGAGAAATGAAGGCTTTATGAAATATTACTCCTCCTGAATTTGAAGAAAAGAGAGACAGCTTGAAACCTCAGATGTTCAGAGAAGAAGGTTGGGGGCAGATGATAGAGTGGCTTTTGGCTGGACTCTGCTTGTTTACCATAGACTGAACCACTCTTTCTTTCAAGAGGGACTGCATTTTAGGGGGATGCATTGGTGAGACAAGAGACCTTCTTCAGCAACTACCAGTTTTGGAGTGGACAGAGAGAGAGCTGAGGAGGGTGTGAGGATGCCCTCCATCTTCAGGAAGAAGAGAAGGCGATCTCTGTCTTTTGGACCCTCGGCCCCAGGGGAAAATGGGGGGGACTCTAGTCCCGAATTGTGATACTGGACTGTTGTTCCTGGTGGTCCTTGGCAAAGCATCCTTAAAGGGGCCCTATAAGCAGTCTCTGCCCATGCCCGGTGGTGAGAGCACTGTGACATGGAGAGGAGAGTGTCACACTGGCCGGTGTGTCTGGGCGGTGCCACGTGTGACATTGGAAACACAAGAGGTGGCGGTTGTGCTTCCTGGGGGTCTATGGTTGCAAGGGGGACTCCTCTCTTCCCCGATGGACTCAGTATTGATTATATTGAAGGGTGAAAACTTGATTAAGGATCCAAATGGGTCTCGCTGGGGTTTGGTGGAGTTGGGTGGAGGGAGGAGAAATGTTTTGGAAGGTTTTCATTTCGAATTTTGTGTGTTTTTATTCTTTCCTTTCTTTTCCTTTTATAGTAGTAGTAGTAGTAGTAGTGTAATAAAGCTTTTTCCTTTGTTATTAAGTTTGGCCTGCTTTGCTCTGTTCTTGATCACATTTCACAGCATTTGATTGGAAAGTTGTATTTTCATGGGGCGCTGGCATTGTGCCAGCATATAACCATGACAGTGTGGTATTGTATTGGCTCCTGTTACAACTGTGGCAATAGTGATAATAGTTACGACCTTCTCCATCATGTCTATAATTTCTATAGGTCCATTTATTCGCTGTTGCAGGTGAGCTTCAACTTCAGCTCGTTGTCACCTGGTGTCACTTTCCAGACTCCCTCAGGGACTTTCTTCACTCGGGAGTGATGGATCCAGGCTTTCTGTTCTTTGATCTTGATTGCAGTAAAGGTAGTGAGGAGCACTAGGTAGGGTCCTTCCCACTGTGGTTCCAGGCTTTTTTCTGCAAAAGACTTAACATATACATAATCCCCAGGTTGTACATCATGTACTGGCCCATCTAATTCTCTGGTCTGAGCTCCAGCCACATATTTTTCAATTTCCCTTAATTGTTTGTTCAGGGCTACTATATATTTATGTAGGGTTTCTTCCCCTACTTGTGTTGGTGTGATTCCTTCTTGAACTGCATATGGTCTCCCATACAATATTTCAAAGGGGCTCAATTTTTCTTTTGTTTTTGGTTTTGTCTGGATTCGCAATAATGCTAATGGGAGAGCTTGGGGCCAAGGTAGGTTTGCCTCTTGTCCCAACCTTACAATCTGTTCTTTAATCAAATGATTCATCTTCTCCACTTGGCCACTTGATTGAGGATGATATGGGGTATGTAACTCCCAATCTATCCCCAGGTGATGGCTAATTTGTTGCACAATTTTGGAGATAAAATGCAGCCCTCTATCTGAGATATGGTGGCTGGAACTCCAAACCTTGGTATTATTTCTTGCAACAGTGCTTTGGTTACCTCTCATGCTTTAGCAGTCCTAGTAGAAAAGGCTCCTGGCCAACCCGAAAAGGTATCAGTCAATACTAGGAGATAACGATATCCCCCCCTTCCTAGGTAATTCTGTAAAATCGATTTGCCACTGCTGCCCAGGTCCACAACCTTTCCCAATTTGTCCAACTTTAGGCCTTGGGATGTTTTTAGGATTAGTTCAGAGGCAAAGGCTACACTGACGAGTTACTTGTATTATTGTGCCCTGTAATTTCCTAGCTATAATTTTTCTTTTCAGATGGTTATACAGGGCATCTATTCCCCAATGTGTTTTTTCATGCTCTTTTTGCACTAATGACCACAACAAATAGGAGGGCACCACAAGTCTCCCTTCCTCTGTTATAGCCCATCCTTCTTGATTAAAATTTGCTTTTTCTGCCTTAATAAGTTTCTTATCCTTTTTATTGTACACAGGCTTACCTTCAATAGAAATCTTTCCATCTGGGATTAATGTTGCTTCCACTGTCTCCTCAAATACCTCACCTTTGGCTGCGTCTTTTGCCTCTCTGTCCGCCAGCATATTCCCTTCTTCCAATTCAGAGCTCACTTTTTGGTGTGCCTTAATGTGCATGATGGCTAACTTCTCAGGTAGCTGCACTGCATCTAGTAGTCTCAGTATTTCTTGTGAATGTTTAATATTCTTCCCTTGCAAATTTAACAGTCCTCTCTCTTTCCAAATGGCTCCATGTGCATGAACTACCCCAAATGCATACCTTGAGTCTGTGTAAATGTTAATCTCTCTTCCTTTTGCCAACTCTAAGGCTCGAGTTAAGGCGATTATTTCGGCCTTCTGTGCAGAGGTGTTTGCTGATAACGGTCCAGACTCTATTACCTCTCTGCTTGTGGTAACCGCATACCCAGCATGCCTTTTCCCACTGATGACATAGCTGCTTCCATCAGTAAACCAAGTCTCAGCACCTTCGAGTGGGATGTCCTTCAGATCCGGACGGCTGGAGTAGGTGGCTTCAATGGTCTCCAGACAGTCATGGATCACTGGTTCTCCCATACCCCCGCTGAGAAAGGAAGCTGGATTCACAATGTTAGTTACTACAATTTCAACATCATCCTGTTCCACTAGTATAGCTTGGTACTTTAGAAACCTCTGTGGAGAGAGCCAATGTCCCCCTTTTGCCTCAAGGACTGCAGACACTGTGTGAGATACTAACACAGTCATCTTCTGGCCCAGGGTGAATTTGCGTGCTTCTTGGATGTTCACTGCCACTGCTGCAACGGCTCTGAGACACCCTGGCCATCCTTTAGCTGCCTTATCCAGCTGTTTGGAGAGATAAGCCACTGCTCTCCAGTATGGGCCTAAGTTCTGTGCTAGTATTCCCAAGGCGATCCCTTGTTTTTTGTGGGAAAACAGGAAAAATGGTTTACTCACATCTGGAAGTCCCAAGGCTGGAGCTGACATGAGGGCCTTCTTTAGCTGGTCGAAGGCTTGGGTTGCTTCTTTTGTCCACTGGAGATCTCTGCTCCCTTCTGTGATCAGGGCATACAGAGGTTTAACAAGTAACCCATAGTTATAAATCCACAGTCTGCACCACCCTGTCATGCCTAAAAAGGTTCTCAGTTCTTTCACTGTCTGAGGTCTTGGGGTCTGACATATTGCTTCTTTGTGATCTTGGCCCAAGGTCCTTTGTCCAGCACTCACTTCATAACCCAGGTAAATGACTGTTTGCCTCACCATCTGGGCTTTCTTCTGGGATACTCGATACCCCTGCAGGCCCAAAAAGTTTAGGAGGCTTACCGTCCAATCCACACATGTTTCCTGGGTCTGGGTGGCTATCAGGAGATCATCCACATACTGAAGCAACTGTCCTTCTCTTGGTGGAGGTTCCCAAGATTCTAAATCCTTGGCAAGTTGTTCCCCAAATATAGTAGGAGAGTTCTTGTATCCCTGTGGTAATACACACCATGTGAGCTGGTTCCTCCGTCCAGTTTTGGGGTTCTCCCATTCAAATGTGAAAATTTTCTGGCTGGCTTCATGAAGAGGGAGGCAAAAGAAAGCATCCTTTAAATCTAAAACGGTAAACCATGTTAGTTCAGGTGTTAAACGAGTTAACAAGGTATAAGGGTTAGCAACTACTGGGTACAAGTCTTCAGTTACCCTGTTAATAGCCCTTAAATCTTGTACTAACCTGTATGACCCATTAGGCTTCTTTACTGGCAAAATGGGGGTATTAAAATCAGATTGACACTCTTTTAACAGTCCTATTTGCAAAAAATTTTCTATAATTGGGCTAATCCCTTCCCTATCTTCTTTCTTCAGGGGGTATTGTTTAACCCTCACTGCCCGTTCCCCCTCCTTAAGCTTGATTTGTATAGGTACTGCATTCTTTGCTCTCCCTGGTATATTAGAAGCCCATACCCCAGGGAATACTTGATCCATTATTTTCCTGAAGTTTTTCTCTTCTTCACTTACAGGTTCAAGTTCTTTGGTTATTAACATTAGGCTCAACAACTCCACGTATTGTTGGTCCTTTACCTCCAAGCTAATGTCTCCATTTTTAAATATTATTTTTACATCCAGCTGCTCTAGCAGATCCCTGCCTAAAAGTGCAGATGGAGCATTAGGCATATATAAAAACCGGTGAATTCCCCATTGCTTTCCCAATTTATATTGTAACGGTTTGCAAAAATATGCTCTTTCAGATTGGCCAGTAGCCCCTTTTACCATAACCTAATCATTTCTTAAAGGTATTAGGGCCTTATTCAACACTGAAAATGTTGCCCCTGTGTCTACTAAAAATTCCACTTCCTTTTCTTCATTCCCTAGTTTAACTATAACCTGAGGGTCCCCTAGGGTAGGGCCCTCCGGTCCTCCTCAGTCCTCCTTCGCATGAGCAACCACTCTTTCTCCCCCCCCGATCGCTTTTTCTCTGTTCGTCACCTCTTCTTCGTTCTGGGCACTGGTTCTTCCAGTGTCCAAATTTCCTGCAAAATGCACATTGATCTTTTCCCAGTTGGGGTAGTCCTTGTCTTGGCGGGTCTTGCTCACATTTTTCCTTTCCTTCCTCCCTTGCTACTGCTACTAATTTCTTCATCCCTTGTTTATATCCTTCTTCCCCGTTACTAAAGACTCTCCATGCTTCATCTAATAGAGTCTTCAAGTCTTGGCTATTTGGGCCCCGGATCTTCTGAAGTTTTCGCCTGATATCTCCTGTGGATTGTCCTAAAAACAAATTTATTAGTTGTTGTATTCTTTCCTCTGATCCAGGGTCCAGAGTGGTGTATCACCGCATCGCGTCTCGTAGGTGTTCTAAAAAATCAGAGGGTGTTTCAGAGGGACCTTGTTTAACAGCATACAAAGCTGACCAGTTTATGGTCTTAGGAATTGCTCGTTCTAGTCCTTTCACTATAAAGTCGTGATATCTCTTAAGCTGTGCTAATTCATCAGGTTCATTGGGATCCAACATCAGGTCCTGAAGAGGAAATACATCTTTAATATCCTCTTGTGTTGATACGCAAGCATCCTCAGCTAAGTCCTTGGATACCTTTAAAACCAACTGCTTCTCTGTTTCTGTTAAAGCATCAAGTAGTAACTGCATGTCTGCCTAATCAGGTAAATGCTGCTTAACCATAAACTTTAACCTTTTGGCAACGCCTATCGGGTCATTTCGATAACCCTTAGCAGTCTTTTCCCAAGCCTCTAAATCCATTGAGAAAAAGGGGACCTTAATTATCCTTGGCTCCCCATCAGAGGCTATAGCTTGCCTTAAGTGTGCTTGTATGACTCCTTTAGTTTGCTTTCTAGTTGTTTGTGGGGTTGGGTTCATTCTGGTTTGCCTTCTGGTCCTTGACACTATTGGACCTTGTGGGGAAGGCTTGGGACTTGGTTCAGATTCATCCCATTTACTATCACTACTGGGCAATGGTGGATAAAACCTCGAGGGTTCCCCTGATCTAGGAGTTGGTGGGGAAACTCTTGCTTTAATTACTGTTTTTTCCAGGGTAGATGAACCAGAGGATAGGTTAGGGGAGGCTGAAGTTGGTGAGGGTTCTGATTTCACTCGTTCCCTTACCCCCTCCTCTACTCCCCTCCCTTCCTGGTTTCTAGGTGGTGGTAAAAGTGCCTCTGCTGTCCCTTGTTCTAAGATCTCTGTTGCATACACTTTACTTGGGTGTGAGCATCTTTGATTTATTGAACATGTGCTGCAACACCGTTGGAGCTTTTCCTTGTTAGCCTTATTATCCTTTTCAAGAGCCAGTACCAGTGGATCAGACGGTGGCCTAATCCCACAATCCCTTTGCCACTCAGGGTGATTTCGAAGACTGAAAAATATATCAGCATAAGTTACTTCTTGCCACTTTTGTTCATGCCTAAGGAAAAGCATTAACTGTAATAAAGTCTCATAGTCTAAAGTACCATTTGCTGGCCATTTCAAGCCCCCATCAAGTTTATAGAGTGGCCACCACTGTGTAGAAAATTTAACAAGTTCCCTTTTAGTTTCACTACCACCATAGCCCACCAGCGTTTTCCAGTGTGTTAAGATACACCCTAAAGGGGTTCCCCTGGGAATCGCTTTGCTCTCATTTGCCCCCATGTTCAGGTTTTTTTCTTTTCAAAACGTCTTTTGATCTTATCCCAGTTCTTAAGCTTTACCTGGTATTCTTCTGGTACAAAAATATGCTGGCCACACTCAACTCGAAGTATGTCCACTGGTTTCTTCAAAGTTCCTGAAACTCCGTTTTCTAACAATTCAAATATTTTACTGCTACCAGGAACCTCTTGACCAGTCACCAACAAAACTTGTATAACTTTTTGGGTAGCCTCTTGTTCTTTTGAACGACAAAAAGCACAAATTCCAGTCTTAGGTATTAGCCACCTGTACCCTTTTCGGACCCTCAAATCCTGACAGACTACACACCAAAATACAATCCACGGATTACAATAACAATCTTTATTTGGGCAGGGGAATACTCCTGAACCAGGCTTTCGGTTCCTGTTTCTCCCGGTCCTGGTCATATAGCTATGCTAGCAAACAAAAGGGATAAAACAATTTGTTAGTTAATTTTCACCTTTTCTCCCTTCAAAACAAGGTTCAGAGCAGCAGCTGTTGAGGAAAACTTGTTATACAAAAGAAAAAAGGAAAAAGAAAAAAACAAAACAAAAACAACAACAACAAAAAAAAAACTTAAATTGCAAGTTATTAATCACACATTAAATCAAATCCTCTGTTATGTTTTTCTCTGGGTATATTACTGTTAAAATTCGTTTAAAAACTGTAAGCAACCTTTCATACACTGTAGCA
This sequence comes from Taeniopygia guttata, assembly GCF_048771995.1. NCBI lineage: Eukaryota > Metazoa > Chordata > Aves > Passeriformes > Estrildidae > Taeniopygia > Taeniopygia guttata. Next base: position 1,959,655 of record NC_133062.1, read on the forward strand.
AGTTTGCAGCTAAAAGCCAAGCGTATCTCCTGTCTCACTGTAAACAAAGGACAAATGGAAATCTTATAAACTGTCAGTCCAGTTTTGACCGAAATTTCGTGACTCCACACTGCACTGAGAGCTGTGTGAACCACTGCTATAGCCTGTTCTAAAAATTTTTGGATTTCTGATCAAATTTCTCTCACCCTTTGATTGAGAATGTTACAAAATGCAAAGTTCGGCTGTGTATTCGCAGCTGCAAAACCAGGTTTCTCTTTTTCCAGGAGGACCTAAATTCTAATAGTTTAGGCTCACAAAAAAAACCCTGGGGTTTTTCACAACCCCGAACACATTCAACAAATGTTCTAACAAGGTCTTGCTAAAATCACACAAACTTCAGTCAAAACACAACACAAATCTTTCAACAAGGAGTGGAGAGGAGGGAAAAATAAACTACTAGCAAACACTCACTCGCTAAACCTGGGGTTTTCCAGGCAGTTGAAAAATGTATCCTGAGGTCACAGAGCCTGAATTCTCCTCTAGTTATCTGGGAGACAAATGTCCTCTTAATCACCAGGACTATCTTAAAAGTAGTTTAGGCTTTTCACTTCACCCACTAGCTATAAAACAAAAATTCAGCTTACAAAGCTTTTCATCCAACAACATATCAAATAAAATTTTCACAGCCAAAAGCACACGCTGCCCAAATTCACACAAATACACACAATCTAAGCACCATGCAAATACTTTAAATCAGTCTGCACTCCCAAAGGTCAGTATTTCTTTGCAAAGCAAATAACAATTTCACAAACTTCTTACAACTTCAAGTTCACAAAGCTCCTAAAAACACTTACAAAAATTAATAACACATGCCAAATCACACAAATTATAATGCTCACAGCACTAACTCTTACAAACCACAACAAATACAATGCTCAAATAGTTTTCTACAGCCTAAACACACAAAATCACAAACTCACTAAACACGGATCCGGTTACAATACACACATACAGCGCTCAGGGCCTCAACCCAAATTGTCACAGCAGGACGCTTCGCGTCCCAAGGTTCAGACTAACTACCCAAATTATGGATTACTAAGGTGCACCTTTCAAATTACAAACTAAGATCAGAGCCACCCCTGCTCCAATCCAAATCCACAACACCACAGCCGCTGCCTCCTCTACGAGGCACAGACTACAAAACTTCTGGTGCTGCTGCCTCCCCTACGAGGCACAGACTACCAACCTCGGATACGAGGTCTTTTTAACTGTCTTTTTAACTGCCTATATAATAACGTACCTTCCCTCAAATATAAACATACCTCTTGTCCGTAGTCCAGCAGGTTCTGGTCTTTCCCCGGGTAGTCAGCGAGATCGCAGGATCCCTCTTCCCAGAAATTTCTGGGTGGGCGCCCAGAGGGGTCCTGGACCCCACCGGCCCCACGGCCAGAGAGAGCAGTTCCCCTGCCTGGCTCGACAAAATGATTTAATAAAAAATATGGATATTGATCTAGTATCGATATCCAACTGTGACGGACAAAAACTCTCTAACAGTTTAAAGTTAGAAAGTGTATGTTTATTCGACGCCGGGCAGCGTGCGGGATAGCTCCCAAATACACACCGCACCTTCCAGGCGATTTTTATCCATACAGGTATTGAATACACAAAATACAAATGCATATTCATCATTTTGGTACATCCCATTCCCCGCTTCGTACGCTAATCACTCCAAAAGCTATTAAGCATGCGTAGTTTGTCCCTTGAAATGGGTCAGTGGTCCCTTTCATGGGGAGGGGTCCCAAAATGAGGAAGTAAATGAAGTCTTCCTCGTTCTGACCTTTCTACCTTTTCAATGCAAGTATGACAAATGAACTCTTGGTAGAACTCCCATTCCTTGTCTTCAATTGGTTTCAGAAGAGAGGAGGCCCACAATTGTCTTATGTTCCTAAAAGCTATTTATCAGTTTCTATATTCTTCATTATAAACCCAGCTAACTAAACATTGTGCTGACAAGCAATTAATTATTAGTTAACTACTAACTCCTAACTTCATCAAGGCCTACTCATTTATTATTCTTATTTGAATTAACTCTAGTAAGACTTATTTCTCTTAGCTCCTCAAAATCTCTAAATGCCTTAAAGTTTATGTTTCAAGATGAGCAAGTGCTACAGTTGTGTCTGGAAGGCACCTGCAACAGAGAGGCCTCGGGAAGGCTACAGGGCAGTAAGTCTTGCAGTCTGTCTTCGAGGGCACAGCAAGAGAGAAGTCTCAGAAAAGAAACGGGACAGCAAGTCCCGCAGTCCGTCCTCGAAGGCACTGGCGGCAGGGATGGCAGATGCTTTGGAAATGCTCTGGGCCACCGAATCCTGCAGTCCGGCCTCAACGTCAACTGCACAGGGAATGCCTTGGAAAAGCTCCGGGTCAGCAAGGAAGGGGTTGGCTGTGTGGGGGCTCCGCACAGCACCGCTCTGTCCCGTCCTGTCCCGTTGTGTGCACCGAGCACTGTGGCATGGCCGTGTTGCCGCCAGCACATATGTCAGGATGTGTCACAAAGGGTCACCCTTGTACACTCTGGCCCTTTCCATCCCACAGTGACCACAGTGTCACAAAGAGCCCTAGGACACACATCCACGTGCCCTGGGGACACACCCACTCCACCCAAACTGCTCCAGCTTGCAAGGAAGACCTTCCCCCAAGTGGTGAAGACACCACCCAAGGGGTGAAGTTCCAACAGGAACTTTAGGAACGGCCCAAACAACAAGCAGCTGCTCCTCTGCTCTGCCTGCTCAGGGCTGCAGAAGGAGCCCTCACAGCTGCCAACAGAGACGAAGCAGGAAGGACACCTGGAGCTTCTACAGAAGCTGCCATGGCCTCTTTGGGACCAGTTCCAGTGCTGGATGGAAGGCCCTCATACATGCAGGTCTGTGACACAGACACGGGACATGTGGGCCAGAGCACGAATGCTGCTCTGACTCCTGGCGAGCACTGACATCAGCAGGTGTGGCAGAGTCCCTGCCAAAGGAGACCAGCCACCCCAAGCTCTGCCAGTGCTGGTGCCTGTCAGCTGCCACAGAGACCTGTTGCCCCGGGGGACTTGTGTGCCAGAGGACAGCCGAAGCCAACGTGCCTTGGTGTCTATGGGATCCTTTCTGCAGGTGGCTGCAGGCAGGAGCACCTGGAGCAGCACTTGGTAGCCACACTTGGTAGCTGTCAAAAGCTGTTGCTCCTTCCTAGAATGATTTTTGCTTGGAAGTGATAATCTGCAGCACAAAAACACCATCCACTGTTGACTTCCAGAGGACAATGACATTCTTACAGAGATACTGTCAAGTTCCCTTGTGTCCTTCTGTTTTTCTTGCTTTCTGGGAAAGAACATCAGCCCAGCATCTGATGCCCAATGCTCCGGTTGCTGCCTGGCTGGCTGTGGCCAGCAGCTCATGTCCAAAGACAAGCGGGTGCTGCCTTCTGGGCAAGGGAATGGACAGGCACGAGCAGAGAATTTCCCTGGTGAAGCTGGGAGGAACCTGGGGAAATGCAGAAGACTGGGATAACGCTGGCATGAGAGAAGCCGTTCTGTGTCCCTGATGACGGGGCCAGCACTGTGAAGGAAGAGCCAAGAGAAGCACTGGAAGCAGACACATCCTGCCGCTTTCTGCTGTTCCACGGACACGGAACACACTTGTTCCCACAGCTCCAGAAGACTTGATTCAGGAAGAAAAACATTCAGCAGGACCACCAAAGGCCAAGGGGCTTCTGGCCACTTTCCCTTGCCCACCGCATACTTGGGCAACTTGCCGAGTGCAAGCGCCCTTTTTCCACTCCTCCCCATTGGCCTGAAGAATGTGGGCACCAAGAGAAAGCTCCTGGACCTCCGGGTATGACAACAGCAATTTATTAATGCTATCCTGGGGTGAAAGGAAGTGCTTTCAGAAGGGGTTGGTCCCCGCAGGCTCAGGTGGCCCCAGCAGACGCAGCCTGGCGGATCAGTTCTCCACAGCGCTGCAGCAGGACAGCCAGCCCCGGCGACACGGGAAAGGCCGTGACTTCCAGAGCCGGCGGAGTTGATCTTGCACATTCTGGAGTCGGGAGGAGGGAATGGCCTGCACAGCTAAATTGATGTAATGAGTTTGAAGGGCCAGGCATGAGATGGCGGGGCTGGCGTCATTCGCCATGTCCTGAAGGGCTGCGAGAGAGAGGAACAGAGCCACCGTCAGAGCCTGTGTCTGCAGAAACATGGGGACACCCTCCTGCCACGTCCATGCCAGGCAGCTCTTGCCATGGCCTGGAGGAAGCAGGAGACAAGAAGGGCGAGCTGGAAGGTGCTGGCCACGAATCTGCCACAGGCCCCCGAAAGGTCTGTGTGCTCAGCCCACGCTGCCCTTGGTGCACGCCGGGCCAGGGAAGGCAGCTGCCAGCGGCAGCCCCCGCTGAGAGCCCGCTGGCCTCACTCACCCCTGCAGAGGATCCGGAACTCTTGCTGCTGTCCTCTCAGGCAGCGCCCGGTGATCCCTTGGGAACAGAGAGCGTGAGCTGGCTGGAGAGCCACAGCTGCCGCCCACGGGCGCTGCCAGCCCTGAGGCCACACGGCCTCCTGGCCCGGCAGGGCTCAGCCCGGGCCCCTGCCGCATCCTGCCGCCCAAGGGCACGGCTGCCAGAGGGCGGTGGCAGCGCCGAGGCCAGGCGGGGCTCCAGATGGCCGCGCTGGGATGCTGCTGCCGGGGCAGCAGGCGGGGCTGGGGCCGAGCTGCGGCGGGGCGGGGAAGGAGCCGGGCTGCTGGCTCACCCATGAACCTGACGGCCGCCTCTCGCAGGGGCTCCTGTGGGCTCTGCAGGTAGGGCAGGGCCCGGCGCAGGTGCTCGGCCGCTCGGCTCCTGTCCTCTGCCAGCTGGAGAGAGCAGCAGGCACAAAGGGAAGGGTTGGTGTGGGCCCTGCCCCTCGGCCGGGCGCTCCCTAGGCCGGGCGCCGCTCCCCCTGCCCACACAGCCCCGAGGCCCGGCCAGCAGCCGCAGGCGCCGGGCTCCGCAGGGAGCAGAGGGCCCGGCGAGCCGCGGTGCTGCCCCGCGGCAGAGCCCGGCTGCCTCGGGGCTCCCTCAGCGCCGGGCTTGGGGCCAGAGGAGCCTGGAGCAGAGCCCGGGTGGCCCCGGGAAGGCAGCGGCGTGTGGGGCGCCGGCCGGTGCCCCTGCGTGCAGCACTGGGCAGGGGCTGCAGCTGCCAGCCCCACAGACTGGGCACCGTGGGCAGGCGGCTTCTCCAGGCTGGGACTGGGGCTTCTGGGCTGTCCTTACCAAGCGCTCGGCAAAGCTCCACATCTGATCTCTGTTCACCAGGTGCTGAAGATCCCTTCTCTTCAGGAATCTTACTGCAGAAAGCAGCGTTTCCCGAGAGGCCTGCAGAGCGGCAGAGAGCTGGACATGGCAACCCAGCCCAGGGCACAGGAGCCGCGTCCCTGTGCCAAGGCCAGGAGGGAGCTGGAGCCCATGAGGAGGAGCCAGGCTGTGGGGAGACAGCTGAGCCCCCTGCCATGTGGACCCCGGCGCCCAGGAGCCCTCACCTGTGCCACACCCCAGTTCTCATCGTGGCAGTTGAAGAAGAGTGGGAGCAGGCTCTGCCTCACATGCTTCTTCAGGGGCTTTTTTCCCTTGGCCACCACCAAGTTCATCACCTCTTGGAAGAGGCGAACGGAGAGCAGCTTCACAAGGCTGTTGTCCTGTTGGAAAGGAAGCAAAACCCCTCCACATCAGCTGCTTCAGGCCCCCCTGTGCACAGGCCCAAGGCACCGGGCTTCCAGGCGGCGCCCGGTGCCCATGGCTGGGGGCACAGAGCCTTACATTGTCGAAGAGTTGCCAGAGCGCCTCAGCCAGCTGCAGGGCGATGGGGCTGGCTATTGCTATCTCCTTGTTGAAGAGCAGAGAGCTGAGAACAACGACGGTCATCTCAACAATGTCTTCATCCACGGCCCGCAGGAGGTTGCCAAGGCTTTCAGTCAGGCTGTACATTCTTTGGTTCTGTGTGGAAAACAAGGCTGGGCAACCCGACGCTGCTGCTGCTGCTGCTGCAGGGCTCAGAGGCCGAAGGCCTGTCCCAGAGCACTCAGGCAGCTGAACAGTGACCCTGGAGAGCTGGGAGCAGCTGCCACAGCTCCCAAAGCCCAGCCAAGCCCAAGGGGCTGCTTTCCCCAGCCCCACGCTGCCAGCACAGCTTCAGCTGCTGCCTCCTTCTCACCATCGAGGGGTCCTGGCTGAGCACCACGAGGCCTCTGAGCGCCACGCGACGCATCTCTCTGGACCGTCTCTTCAGGTGCCTTGTCATGATCTGCAGGACCTTTTCACCGCATTCACTCAAGTCCAGGCAGTCCAGGACCTGAAAGGCACAGAGCAGTGACAGGAGTGCCCAGCTGGCAGGAGCTCAGAACCACACAGGGCTGAGCCAAGGCAGCAGCACAGGGCACCATCCCAGGCAGCTGCGGCTACCAGAGGGCAGAGGCGTGGGAGGCAGCTGAGCGAGGCAGCGCTGGCCATCGGGCTCACCTCCACCAGGAACGTCAGGGCGGGCAGTTCCCAGTCTGAAATGTCTTGGCTGAGTAGGTCAAAGAGGCAGGATGCGATCCTGCAGCGCCAGATGATGGAGACACGGCGCATCTCCCTGGGGGGGAGAAAAAGGCACCATTGCTCCTGAGCTGAGTGGCCAAACCTCTCCCAGGGCTGACTCACAGAGGTCTGGTCTTCTCCCGAGCACTCCCGAGCACGGGTGCTTTGGGAGGCAGCTGCTCCAGGGCACCCTCTTCTCCCAGCCTTTTCAAATCTGCTCATCCCTCCCTTGGGGACAAGGCCCTGCCGCCCGTGAGCACGGGGACTGCGTGGGGTGATCTGGGCACAAAGGAGAGGGGCGGTGGGGAGAATGAGGTCTTACCTGGCCAGCAGACCCACTGCATAGTGGTGGGTGTGGGCACAGAGCAGCATGTTCCAGGCACACCTGCGTTCCATTGCTAGCACCACGTCCTCGTACTGCATTTGGCAGAGCAGGGCCTTCAGGGTCTGCAGTGCAAAGCTGTGTGCAGAGCAAAGCCCAGGTCACGCTGGGAGGCCCGGCTTCTGCCCTGGGAGCATGGCAGGGATGGGGAGGCTGGGAAGACTGGGATGGAGCACCTGTTGGGGTGGGCGGCAAGGCCGTGTTGCTCCTGGCATCTCTTCCAGAAGGTATCCACCTCTTCTGGCATATCCAGCGTGCTGATGTAAGCTTGGAAGAGCAGACGCAGAAGGAGATTGGGGAAATATACCTGCACTACAGGTGGGCACCAGGTCAGATTGAAGACCCTCCACATTGTCACTGTTGCCTGCAAGAAATGAAACACCCAGAGACAGCAATCAGTGCCAAGACATGCATGTGGCATGGCCCCGGCCTGCGAGGGAGAGGCCAAGGGAGACACAGGGGGAGCAGCCGGCCTGGTGGCCCAGAACCTTGCCCCCAAGCCAGGTTTCAGCCCAGCGCCTGAGGCAGGGAGATGCAGCTGGGGCAGGGCAGAGAGCTAGCTGCTGGAGAGGTGGCCTGGGGGCTGGCAAAGGCCGCTTCCAGAAACTCACAGCCAGGGCAAAGACCCCTGTGCTGTCCCCATCGGAGGTGTACACGCTGTCCTCTGGCCAGGCGCTCAGCACATCGAGGAGGATCTGCAGCGCCGGCTCGGCGGTCCTGCTCGAGGACATGATGGTCCCCCACATGGTCACGGCAGCTCTGTGGGGCCAGAGCTCTGTGTCAGGGCGGGTCTCAGCCACAGCAGCGTGGCCTGGGCAGCTGCAGGGGCCCGCGCTGGCCCTCAGGCCGGCCTCTGACTCCTGCCCCTGGCTGGCAGCAGCCAGCCAGCCCACGTGGGTCCAGGCCCTGAGGGGCAGGGAGGGAGCATGGCAGCAGGCTCTGGAGTTGACATGCCAGGACTGGAAAACAGAGGGGCCAGAGGCTCCTGGAACTCTCCACCTGTCTGGCAGGGACAGGCTCTACAGGGTGGGGGGACAGGTGAAGCCTAAGGCCTCAAGGCAGGTGGGGATGCCATGCCTGTCACACGATGGGGCCCAGCGCAAGAGAGTGATCAGCACGTCAGAGGGGTATTCCTTGGTCAGCTCCAGAAGGGCCTTGTCCAGCCTGTGCTCAGCAGACTCGTTGGCTGTGAGCCACCGGTGGATGTACCTCACCATGGCTGGCACCTACAGAAGGCACAGGGAGACTTGGAGAGCTGCCAGAGCAGCAACTTGCCCAGCTTGCCCTGAGAAGTGCTTCCCTTTCCACCACATTGGGCTGGGCCTCAAAGGCTGAGGGAGCCCAGCACACCCAGCATGATGTGCCACACCAGTCCTGGGGCAATCAAGCCCTTGCCCCAGACTGCTTACTTGCTTTGCATTGGAGACACCCTTCTCCACCAGCAAATCCAGCATGGCAGCACTGGTCTCGGCACTGAAGAGGTGAAAGCTTGCCAAGATCCCGGTGCCCACACCTGTGCTCTCTTTCTGCCAAATGCACGTGATGAATTGACGGATGGTCTGCAGGAGAAGGGCAGGAAGAGAGGGAGAATGCATGGAGTGCTCCAACCACTCGGTGCTGGGCTGAGCAGTGCCAGCAGGCCCAGCCCAGGTGGGGATGGCCACAGGTACCTGCGCTGTTCTGCGGAAGCGGCCACGGGCGGGTTCCTGTTCTTGTGTCCGCTCCAGGGCTGCATCTGGTAAAGAGCGAGCGCGGCCAGAGCTGCTGAGGGGCTGCAGGAGAGGCCGGAGAACACAGCCCAGCCCTGTTCTTGCCCGGCAGGGAGAGCCTCATGATGCCCCAGGGATGGAGCATGGCTGCCACGTGGTCCAGCCCCAGCCCAGCTTCTGTCCTATCCATGGGCATGTCCGATGGGATGGGATGGGATGGGATGGGATGGGATGGGATGGGATGCGATGCGATGCGATGCGATGCGATGCGATGCGATGCGATGGGATGCAATGGGATGCGATGGGATGCAATGGGATGCAATGGGATGCAATGGGATGCAATGGGATGGGATGTGGCCAAGCTGGCTGCAGCCACTAGCCATGCAGCCCAGCAACCCAGCTCTGCCACTCACCCTCCTGCAGCTGCTTGAATGGCACCACCTCTTCAGTCTCATGCCCTGGGGCAGCTCCAGGGCCTTTGTCCTCTTCCTCCACCCCGGCCAGCTTGGGCACTCTTAGGGGTTTCTGCTCCATGTCAGTGACTGGATCTATAGCTACTTGCAGGAGAGATGCCTCGGAAAAGCTCCGAGTCAGCAAGTCCTGCTTTCGTGCCTGCAAGGCACCTTCAAGAGAGAAGCCTGAGGAAGGCTACAGGACAGCAAGTCCTGCGCTCTGGTCTCGAGGGCTCCTGCCACAAGGACAGGAGACTCCTGTCAAGGATTGTGCTCTTGCCTCAAGGGCACTGGTGGCAGGGATGGGAGATGCCTCCAGGGCACCAAGTCCCTCGCTCTGCCCTCGAGGGCACCTGCAGAAGAGAAGCCTCGGGAAGGCCACGGGTCAGCAAGTCCTGTGGTCTGGCCTTGAGGTCAGCTGCAGGAGTAACGCCTCAGAAATCTCTGGGTCAGACACGAACGAGTGCGCTGTGCGAGGACTCCTCACAGCACTGCTCTGTCCTGTCCTGTCCTGTCGCGTGCTCGGAGCACTGTGGCATGGTCCTGTCGCTGTCAGCTCCTATGTCACCACGTGTCACAAAGGGCCCTTGGACACACTGTTCCATGCCATGGTGACCGTGCTGCACGTGTCACAAAGGGCCCCTGCACACACTGCCCCCTGCCCTGGGGGCACCCCCAGCCCACCCAAAGTGGCTCAGGTTGGAAGGAATCCCTTCCCCCAAGCGTCCAAGACAGCCCAGCACGGTCTTTAGGAGCAGCTCAAACCATCAGCAAACGCTGCCCTGCTCTGCGGGCTCAGGGCAGCAGCAGGAGCCCCCGGGGCTGCCGACGCAGCCGCGCTGGGAAGGGCACGGGGCCTTCCACAGAAGCTGGCACGGCCTCCTTGGGACACGTCCCGGCTGGTGGCCATCCTAAACCCGCGGGTGTGACACAGACAAGGAACGTGAGGGCCAGGGCAGGAATGCTGCTCTGAGCCCTGGGCCTCAGGGAGCACTGACACCAGCAGGTGAGGCAGAGTCCCTGCCCAAGCAGACCTGCCACCCCCGAGCCCTGGCAGCGCTGGTGCCTGTCTCCTGCCCCAGAGACCTGTGCCCCTGGGGGACTTCTGTGCCAGAGGGAGCCAAACCCACCTGCACTGGGGGCTGTGCTCCTGCTTGGCAGGAACACCTGGAGCAACTGCTGGCAACACTTGGTCTCTGTCAGAAGCTCTTACTCCATGCTGAAATTATTTTCTCATTGAAGTTATTGCCTTCAGCACAAAAACACCTCAGCGACAAAGGCACAGAAAAATCTGGCAAGGAAGAATCCTCCATTCAGGAAAGCTTTACATACCATTGCTCAACTCAAGTGGCTCCAAAACATTGCAAACTTCCCAAATTAATTGGGATGGCCTGAGGAGGTGAAGATTTGTGCTTTGTTTTTTCATAGTGAATTTTCGTATGTTTTATTGTTGTTTATGTAATCTTATCCAGGTTACATGCCAGTTCTGAAGTCTCATTTTGAATTTTAACTGTATTGTGCATTTTTCTAGGTGAACTTCCTGATTCGTTTTTATATCTCTTGTGAGTGGAATCATTGCATTTCTATTTTTTATCATTCTCAAATGTTTTTCAGGAAGTCTCAGAGAGAGGTGCCTGAAGCATTCTGACAACCTCTTGCCATTGTTAATCTTACGATTTCTTCAATTGGCATCCTTTTCCTTCAAAAGAGTTTCAAGAAAAATGAATCTTTGTGTCATTTGATCAGTTTATCGGTTTGAACTTCAAGTGTTTATTTTATAAGAAAATGTTATAATAGGTTGTTATGTTTTAAGTATTATATATGAATTGTTAGTTTAAGTTTTGTTTTATACAATATGTTAAGGGACATCTCTCCACTTTAAAGTTTGGGTCCTGGCCAGACCCTGATTTTAACTTGGACAGATGAGTTTGCCAGCAAAATTCAGAGGTTTCTGCACAAAAAATGAATGATATGCAGGTCATTTTTGACCCATCGATTTGATTCTACAAATGTTACAGCTGATACAGCTTTGAGGTGAAACTTGCCAGCCTTGCCCGGGAAAGGATGCCAAGGGTTTTCACTGAAAACAAGTGTTTCAGCTGTTTGCAGACTCTGAACTGCTGTCACAATGTTTCTAATGATCGTGCTTTGTTCATTTTTATATATGCTATTTAGAATATCTTTCTTTTGAATTTTCTTGAATTGTTATCGATTTTGATAAGTTTTATGCATTTTATCATTGAGGTATTTTGTCTTGTTCTATATTATGGTTTACATTTCAACTTTCTTGTTTCAAAAGAGAAGAAGAGAAAGAGAGAAAAAAGGAAAAAGAAAAAAGAAAAGGAGTGAAGAAGTGCCTGAAATAAGGCTGAAATGAGGTTGAAGATTTTGTATGTTTTAATCTCTTGATATAATTATTTTGTAGACTTGATTTTGCTGATCATTGAGAAAAATATGAGGAGAGTGCTAGACACTGGACAGATAAAATTGAGAAAAAAAAATCATTCAAATAAGTAGCTTTGAGCAAGGATTTTGTTAATGTTTTCACAGAAGTTGAAAGTGGGGTTTTTTAGTTTGCAGACCCTCAAAAACAATTCTTACAGATTTAGAGATGGGAGCTCAGATCATTATTGTGGCAGAGACCAGATTGCTGACAGTGTCAGGCAAAGATTTCTTAATCATTCATTTACATTTAAAGAAGAAATATTTTGAGTGGACAATCCAAAGTCACAAGATTTTTCAATCACGTTGTTAGGGCATTCAAAAGTTCGCACAGTTCGTTTTCCAACACACAAAATGTTAAATGTAAAAGTGAGTTTCAGGGAAAAAACAAAAAAGAAGCCAGGAACCAGTGGAAGGAATGACAGTATTCACTGATGGTTTGGGAAAAAACTCACAAATCAGTGGTCACATGGAAAAATCAAAAAACAGGGAAATGGAAATCAAATATCAAAATGTTACAAGGTTCACCACAAGTTTAAAAATTGGTAACAATAGTCAGGGTTTTTCAGTTATTTCAGGAACCCTCAATCTGATCACAAGTTTAGTGTATGTTGCAAATGTGGTCAAACAATTAGAGAAATCGCTTTTAAAACATACAGACAAGGAAATTTTATATTCATATCTATTATGCATGAAAATAATCCTAGAAAAAACAGAGAACATTAATAAACACATCAGAGTGCATTTCTTCACTTCCGGGGTTTTTAGTAAAAGAGAATGCTCATGTAGATAGGCTCACAATGCCCATCTTGCAGACACTGCCAGACATTTTTGAGCAGGCAAAATTGCACCATGCATGTTTTCACAAAAATGCACAGGCATTGATGGGAACCTTTCACCCTTCTGAAAGCCAGACAAAAGAAATCTGCTTGCCAGAGTGCCAGTTTGTGCAATCTCCTGTATTTACAGGAGTGGTCGATCTGAAAGGTTTGTAAAAGCCTTCAGCTGTGGCAAGCTGATGTCACAAAATACCCATCTTTTGAGAGGCTCGAAAATATCCATATTTCAATTGATACATTTCTAGGGGCGATTTTTGCATCATTATATACAGGGGAGACCACAGAACATACCTGCAAACATGTTTTATAAGCATTTACATCATTAGGAGTGCAATAAGAAATAGAAACAGATAATGGTCCAATTTACACAAGCAAGGTGCTTGACAAATTTTTGAAAAAACAGAGAGTCAAACATATTTTCAATATTCTTCATTCTCCCTCAGGTCAAGCAAGCAAAGAACACATCACACCCTGAAATCCACTTGAACAGACAGAAAAGGGAGGAGGCAGGGTTGAACAAATGTGTTGAATTTTTAAAATGGTTTTTTCTCAAAGCCCACTCTACTAATTGTCAGATATGTTACAAACAGCCCACAGGAAAAACTAAGGGAAAATCCTTTCGATTTGATCAGAAACCCAGAGTCAGGACAGATTGAAGGTTCATTTACATTGATAACTTGGGGCGAGGGTTTCGCTTGTGTTTCTACAGGACGAGGACTGAAGTGAATGCCAGCAAAGCACATGTAACCTTATCGGGTGCAGACGCCAGTGGACGTGGACCCGAGAAGCAGAGAAGCAAGCACGCAGACGAAGGCAGACAACAACGCTGCAGACGTCTCGTCGGACAACGATTGATCACCCAGAGACTTGGGGTTTTTTCTGGGAAATCAAGTGTTGTTTGGGTGTTGCTGCATTGCAGGGTCTCTCACAGAGGGTGGGGACATGGACATGGGATTCAGACAGATAGTGTTCATGTGCTTCATTCTTTCACCTGTTGCTTTGGGCAACAGGACAGATTTTCCCATGAGACAACCAAGGGAAAAAGTGTGGGAAACTTTGGCAAAAGCAACAGGTCTGGATAGCATTTGCCTGACCCATTCAAAACCAGAGAAACCATTTTCAACATGCTTGGTAGGTGTGCCAGTGGAGGGATGGTCAGTCCCAGGGGACATCCTTCCAGGGGTTCTGAAGTTTCTTTCAGATCCTGTGGAGGGATGACATGTTTGGACACAATTCCTTCCTGTGGCTCACTTTGAACCTCTGGATTTGGACATTTTTGGGTCAACAAAAATGAAATGGTGCATCAAATTTAATTCATCAGGAGTGGCAAAGACAGATAATCATACAATAGATGTCACTCCGAATCAGCCTTTTTATAAAAATGCGTCATCTTGGTGCAATCATACCAAAATGACAAGCAAACCATCCCTTCAACATCCAGCCACTTTACCGAAGGGAATGTTTTTCATTTGCGGGGACAGAATTTGGCCTGCTATCCCTGCAAAAATCAAGGGCGGTCCATGCAGCATTGAAAGATCTTTTGTTAACACACAGCAAGACCTTGATAAGAGAGCAAGGAGAAAAAAAAAAAATCTAATGAATGAAGTGATCCAAATTGTGACAATGATAATGTTAATACCAAGAAAAAAGGCTCAGAAAGACTGAGTGGTTCTGCTTTCACAGCAGGTGGCATCAAAAAGAGCCTTGGTGCAGTTGGATCAAAAGAGGTTGTGGGCAGAGTAAAGATGCCCATGTCATTTCTTTTGCATCGAATGATTTGTTAGCTAGCAGTGAGAAATGAGAACAAAACAGTAATTGAACATCTATTGTAAACACATGGACACAAGAGTGATAAATTTAAAGAGGTATCAGAGGACCAAACACACCTGGAGAAAAATTAAATCATAGGTAGATGGTGTGTTCAATTTGTTTCACCTCTCACAGTTGTAGAAAAGAGATTTTGAAAATAGTTGTATGTAATTATAAGGTATTGTAATTCTTCTGATGCTTGTGCTGTCCTTGCCTCAGTGCATGAGGCAGACCATGGACAAAGTTGTCAAAGAGGTGTTCTTGGTTCAAAAAGGAAAGGATCCCTTGAACAATATCGTCCAAATTGTAATGATGATGTTTCTACCTGGGACAAGTCTCGGAGAATTGCAGTAGCAATTTTCTCACCCCAAGCAGCATCAGGGGTGGCCTTGACACAATTGGATCATATAGCATGTTGGTTGAGCAAACACAGTCGTGCCATTTCGTTTGCACTGAGTGACATGTTAACAGACATCAACAGTGCAAGGCAAGCAGTGCTTCAAAACAGGGCGGCAATTGATTATTTGCTGCTGACACATGGGCACGGATGTGAGGAATTTGAGGGGGTGTGCTACATGAACTTGTCCGATCATTCAAAATCTATTCATGAAAATATAAAACAAATACAAAGTAGTATTAGCAAATTGAACAAAGTTACAGGGTCCTGGTGGGATGATTTGTTTAGCTTTTTTGATATCTCACCATTGTGGAAAGAACTTTTGAAAATAGCATTTTATATTCTTATAGGGCTAGTAGTTCTTCTGCTTGTTCCACCATGCATTTTTGTGTGTATTCGAAGGACCTTGAACAGCATGGTAAAGCGGGTGTTTCTGGTTCAAACAGAGAGGGGAGATGTCGGAACTCAAAATGTCCCTCAGACATTTTTAGAGGTTCCAGGCCTTGGTCAAAAGCATTTTAGACCCTGGCAAGCAGCTGAAAACAGCTGTGATTTTGAGTTTGAACCATGGAATGAATTACCAACTTTGAGAGTGGAACAAGCAGTCACAGAGGGTTAGATGGTATAGTAAAAGTAGTCACAAATTAGAGGGTAAAATTTTTTAGTATTGTACAGGGGGGTTTTAATACCTGTACAGGGGGGTGTTACTTTGTACAGGGGGGTCAGGAGTTCTAAGATGGAGGAAAGTGGGCCTGATCCTATTCTTCCTCCTTCTTCTTCCTTACCTCCATGTTCTTGGTGATGCTGGCATTCACAGATTGGTTTAGAGTAGAAAAGCACATTGTAACATAGACAGTAGGTATTGGGGAAAATCTATAAACATATAGTACGTAATATATCATATAAAAGATAGCAGCAGCCCTGGGCGGGGAGAGAGACAACGGAGACACCGGACAGTGAGGGTGTCAGGAGAGTGTGTGCCTCTGCCTGGGCCGCAGACCAAAGCAGCCGCAGCGGGCGAGGACAATGTTTTAGATAGCTAGCAATAAACTGCCTTGAGACTGAACAACAAGAGGCTGCAGAGTTTTTCTTTGGAAGCACGGGTTGGAGGAGAAACTTTACCACCACACGAGAGCCCCGAATCAATCCCGGGGTTCTCACACTTTGGGGTTTTCTTCTGACTTTGACTCCTGGAAAGGTTTGTGCAATCTGCTCTCAGGCCCTGAGGTTCCAGGGCTCAGCTCCAAATGCACCATGAGGCTCATTAGTATCAAGCAAGTCCTGACAAACCACGGCTCTGCCTTGATCACCCTCTGCTCTCCTGCAGTTCATCAGGAAGTTTCTGTAGTGGTTTTGGTTTGCCAATTTCAGATTTCTCAGCCAATGCATTAATTAGTGTGGTGGGTTCAGTTTTGGCTAATTACCAGCGCACTAACTAGAATATACTTACTCATTTCCTGCTGTGAGGTAGGATTAGGAGAAAGGCAAAGTAGGCTCAAACTTTAAGAGTATAAGGAAAAGTTTGTTAAAAGGAACAAAAGAAAGAGTAATAAGGATCAGAACAAAACTTTCAGAACACCTCCCCTCTCCATACAACCTTTTCATACATACTGATTATATAAAAAGACAAACAAAAAAATTTTCAGTCAGTTTACCACCTCTGGAATAGTCCTTCTTTAGTTCACTTAGGGAGAGGAGTCTCTGTTTCTTGCTATGGAGACTTCTCCATAAGAAAACAGTTATCTTGTGGGTCTCAATTTCCACAAAGAGCAGCTGCCTGGAAAAATCTGCAATTACGAAGGCACTCACATTTTTTCACAGCTTTTTCCACGGCTGTGTTAATGGGCCATGTCAGCTTATGGGTTATTAGTTCAAGATGAGCTGTTTAAGAGCAACGGTTCTCTTCATCTATTTCTGAAATCATCTTCATCTCTGCAAAAAGAGGTCTTCATCTCTCCCTGGTGCACAGGGTCTAATCACTCTGCTCTCTTTCTCTGTTCAAACTTCTTCTCATAGGATCACAGCAGTTGCAATATTTGCTTACTTTAGCATGGAGGCCTTTGCTGAAAACAACAATCTCCCCATACTTTTCAATGCCTTATAGGGAAAAAGAGAGTCTGATGTATCAATTACATCCTTCTCCGTAGCTTTACCAGAGGATTTCAGCCCCAAGATCAAGGCATCTCCTCATCCCTCCCATCTGGGACTCAAGTTCCTCTTCACTGACCTCAGTGTGTTTTTGTTGCTCCTCTGTGTGCCTGCCCTGTGTCCTTTTCTCTCACTGGAGGCAGGATGGCAGCACTGGCAGAGTCAATATCTGCCCGGGGCTGCAGATGGTTGCGTGAGCCCGGCCGGGCTCGGTCCTTGCGGCCGGAGCTGTTTTCCCATGGAGGTTTCTGCAGCGGCTGCGCTGGGGCTGTGTCAGGCTGGGCCGCGCTGGGGCAGGGCCAGGATCTCAGCAGCCAGGCCAGAGCCCAGCAGCAGCACGGCCGGGGCCGATGGCTTCTCCTCCCCTGCCCGCTGGCTGCGGGCGAAGCCCAAGGGCGGCAGAGCCTCGGCCGAGCCGGCCCGGCCCGGGGCTGCTCCTGGGGCCCGGCGGATCCCGGCTGGGCCCGGGCTGGCGGCGGGGCAGGGCTCGGCAGCGGCCAGATGTCAGCACCCGCAGCCACGGCCCGGCCTCGGCCCCGCGGCCTCCCCTGCCCTGCCCGGCAGCCGATGGGGCCTGGCGGCTCCCTGGGAAGGGGCCCGGCCCCACGGCAGGAGCCGCCCGGCCCCACGGCCGAGACGGGGCTGGGCTGGCCTTGGCACCTCTTTGGGGCCCGAAGGGAGAGAGACCCAGCCAGGCTTTCTCATCTTCAACTTGGGTCTGCACAGAGGCGTCTGCAGTTTGCTTAGTGGTTTAACAGATTGTCAGCTCTCAGAGCAAATTACTGATTGGCTTTTTGTCAGACACAGAGGAAACTGCTAGCAGCTTCTCTCAGGACATCACTTCTGCGATGGAAAACCACCACAGCAGCACAGAGCACAGAGCTCCTTTGTCCATATGTAGTGGCCATGTGCCTGAGGCCTCAAAACCCCACCTTGGGAGATCTCTGGGCTCTCTCCAAGGTATTTTCAAATGAAAACATTCAGCTCAGAGTCTAAGAAAATCACCAGAGCAAAGGGCCAGCCTGACCTGTCTGTCCTGGCTACTTTTGTCTGGGAGCAATCCTTGGATATATGGAATTTGGGAGGCCAAATTCTAATTTTGGCAATGGACCCTAGACATGAAGGCTGGTACTTTTCCACAGGAAGGAAGGAAGAACATAACCCCAGTGTTTCAGGGGCAGATGAGAGGTGTCCACCAGTGGCCAGCTAGTGCTGGCAGGTTTTCGTCTGGGAGATACCCTTGCATATAGGAAATTCTTTAGGGAGGATACCAGATTTGGCAATGGGCATCTGAAAAGACGGATGGTTCATTTCCATAGCAAGGAAAGCACAGAGCCCTGGTGCTCCAAGACCCGATGAGGTGCAGCCCTTGACATTCCAAGATCAGCCAGACCTGCCAGGTGGCCCCTGGGAGGCCAAGCCAGCCAGACCTGGTCCATGTTCCCTCGGTTCCATGAGGCCCCACAGTGTCCCAATGGTCCCTTGCTTCCAGGAGGCCCTGAGGTGTCACAATGCCCCCTTGGTGACACCAGGCCCTGAAGGGTCGGAATGGTCTCCATGGTTCCATCAGGCCCCACAGAGTCATAATGGTCTCTGGGTCCATGAAGCCCCGCGGTGTCACCATGGCCCCTTGGTTCCATGGGCTCCAGTGGTGCCACAATGATCCCCTTGGTTCCATGAGGTGCCCACAGTGTCACAGTGATCTCCATGGGAAGGAAAGAACCGAGCCCCAGGGTGGCAGAGGCCAAGGCCAGCCAGGCTTGTCTGGGAGCAACCGTTGGATATAGGGAATTTTAGAGGTGGAATCCCACTTTCAGACATGGACATCTGCGGGAGAAGGACAGTCCTTTTCCATAGGAAGAAAAGCACGGAACACCGGTGTTTCAGAGGCAGATAAATGGCGGCCACCAGAGGCCTAAGGCAGCCACACCTCTCTGTCCTGGTAGCTTTTGTCTGAAAACAACCCTTGGATATAGGGAATCTGGGAGGTGGAATCCCAATTTCTGCCATTTCTCCGTACATAAGGATGGTTTTTTGTATAAGAAGGAAAGCACAGAGGGCAAGTGTTTCTAAGGGGGAGGGGAGGGGAGGGGAGGGGAGGGGAGGGGAGGGGAGGGGAGGGGAGGGGAGGGGAGGGGAGGGGAGGGGAGGGGAGGGGAGGGGAGGGGAGGGGAGGGGAGGGGAGGGGAGGGGAGGGGAGGGGAGGGGAGGGGAGGGGAGGGGAGGGGAGGGGAGGGGAGGGGAGGGGAGGGGAGGAGGAAGTGGCTCCTGTGAGGCCAATCCAGCCAGACCTGTTTCTCCTGGAAACTCTTGTCATGGGGAAATACTTGGATATATGGAATTTGGGATGAAGAATGTCAGTTTTGACCACGGACACCTTGAGAAGAAAGAAGGTTCTTTTCCATTAGAAGGAAAGCCCTGAGCCCCAGTATTTCAAAAGCTGATGAGAAGAAGCCCCCAAGAGGCCAAAGGCAGTCAGACGTGTCTGTCCTGGCAGCTTTCACTTGGGAGCAATCCTTCGATGTACTGAGTTTTGGAGGTGGAATCCCAGGTTTAGCCATGGGTGCCTGGACAGGAAGAAGAGTTCTTTTCATTAGGAAGGAAAGCACAGAGCCCCAGTGTTTCAGAGGAACATGAGTGCCAGACCTCAGGAAGCCAAGGCCAGACAGACTTGTGATTCCTGGCATCATTTTTCTGGGAGCTATTCTTGTATTTAGGGAATTTGGGAGGCAGATCCCTAATTTTGGCCATGGGTGCCTGGTTGAGATGGATGCTTTTTAAGCAAGAAAAGCACACTGACTCAGTGTCTGAAAGGCAGATGAGAGGTGGCCCCTGGGTGGCCAAGGCAGCCCGACCTGTTTCTATTCGCAGATTTCATCGGGGAAAAATCTTTGCATATAAGGAAATTTGGGGAAGGAATCCCGGTTTTGGCCATAGGCCCCTGGAGAAGAAGGACAGTTCTCTCCCATAGGATGACAAAGCAAAGAGTCATTTGTGACCCTGGGGTCCCACGTAACCAAGGGGCCATGGTGACACAGCAGGGCCATGTGGATCCATGTAATTTCTGTAGTTTTCCCCCCTCCACGCAGTCCCCAAAGAATCCAACCAGCTCAGAGATAGGGGGCTGTGAGGGGAGGAATACCAGGAGAGGGAAAGGTATTCAAAAGAGGCTCTTACCCCAGGGGTGTTGGAACAGCTCTGTTTATTCTGTGGTGTCCATGTGAGAGCGGGGCAAAAGAGAGAGAGCAGGAAGTCTCAGGGGTCTATATAGGTTTTGGACAGGGTGGGCTTTCCTGGTTCCCCGCAAACCCCGTTGGGGCAGGAAGGAGGATCCAGGGGTTATCTTGATCAGAGTCACAGAGGCCCGGGGGAAGGGGGACAAAAGGGTGTCCAGGAGCTCACCGTAACACCTCCCCCTTATTTGTTAAACAAGGTTGCAGGAATTCACTGGGCTCAATTCAACCCTGAGTATGGGTTTCCCACCACCCCGTGTTGGTGGCGTAGTCAGGCCTCCTCAGGTTAGCCAACTCTATGTGGTTGACCTCTGAGGTAGAAGGTATGAGGCCCTTGATAGCTTTGAAAATCAAGTGACGCAGGATCCCGAACGCTAGGGTTACAAAGAACAGAATAACAAAGACTAACAAAATTGATCTAACAACAGATGTCCACCACCCCGTGAATCCCCATCCCTTGAACATTTTCTTCAGCATTTGCAGGATGACAACTTGCATGGGGTTCATCACAGGGTTGAGTGGGAGGTGGGTTTTCTCTAAAAGGGAAAAACAAACATTTTAAGAACATGTTAAAGTTTCTGTTTCTGCCGGAAGGAATTCATGCCTAGGAACTTTCTTCTTCTCCCATCCGGCGGCGTCTTCTCTTTGAAGCATCAGATACTTGCTTCTTGTCCCCTTCTGTTTGACCTGGATTCTTGGGGACAAAAGGTTTCACCCACTTCTGGGGAATCCACCGAGGGCCTGAGGGAGTAGCTACACACGCATAGCCACGACCCCAGGTTACAAGTCCATAGGGACCCTTGGTTTCCCAAGTTTCCGGATCCCTAATCAAGACCGGGGGATGCTGAGACAATTTAAACTGGTTGCCACTGTTAAAGTGATGCACAACCGGTGGACTCATATTTTCGAATGAACAATTCAGAAAATTGGTAGTAAACATAGCTTTACAGAGCTTTTCTCGTGGAGACATCCACGGAGCTGAGCTGTTTTGTTTTTTCAATACCTGCTTGAGAGTCTGGTGTGCACGCTCGACTACAGCTTGACCTGTGGGGGAGTGGGCAATGCCAGTCTTATGTTCCACTCCCCACTGCTGGAGAAATTCCAGGAACTCCTTGGATACATACGCTGGGCCATTATCTGTCTTGATCGTTTTTGGCACCCCCAATACTGAAAATGCTTGCACTAGATGTTGTTTGACATGTGCAGCCTTTTGTCCTATATGGGCAGAGGCATACACTGCACCTGAGAATGTGTCCATGCTCACATGAACGCATTCAAGGCGACCAAAACTCTGAATGTGTGTGATGTCTGTCTGCCATACCTCGCAGCTGCTAAGGCCTCTGGGGTTTACCCCCATGCCTAAGGATGGCACCGCCTGGAGCTGGCAATTAGGACAGTTGGTCACAATGGCTCGGGCCTGACTCCGTGTTAGCTGGAACTGTCGAATCAAACCTGGTACATTCTGGTGGTAATGCTGGTGACTCAGCTTTGCCTGCTGGAAAACATCAGGGAGACTTGCCTTTTCAACTGGTGCAGCGAAGGAGTCTGCTTTTCGGTTCCCCTCTGCAATCTCACCTGGCAAATCAGTGTGTGACCTCACATGCATCACAAAGAATGGATGTTCTCGGTGCGAGATTAAATAAATTAGCCTTGAGAGTAACCTGAAGAGATGTTCATTTTCTATTTCTCTGAGCACAGCCTGCTCCGCCCTGGACACTATACCTGCCACATAGGCAGAGTCTGTCACCAAGTTGAATAGCTCGGAAAACTTCTCAAAAGCTCTCACCACTGCAGCCAGTTCAGCCACCTGGGGGGATCCCTCCACAAGCTCAACATCAGCTTCCCAATGCTGAGTCTGTGGATTTCTCCAAGTCATCACCGACTTGTGGGAAGCCCCAGAGGCATCAGTGAACACTGTGAGAGCCCTGAGTGCCCTCCAGCTCCTTTTCTCTTGAGGAATCAGGTGGAATTCCTCATTGAACAACTTGTGAGACGGGGCATGGACTGATATTTGTCCCCTATAGCTGTCCAGAGATAGCTGGAGACTGGCACTGCTCTGGAGCAAATGCTCAAACATCCCTTTTGTCAGTCTCTCAGGAGAGTTCCTTCCCTCCTCAGAAAGCCTGACTGGAAGGTGAATACATGCAAAGTCACACCCTGCTAAATCACACAACCTCACCCTGGCCTTCTGAATCAGCTTTGCTATCAGCTCTTGTGGCCTAGTGATGGTTTTGGATCTTTGGAGCGATAGGAAAACCCATTCTATGATTAAGAGTGGGTCCTTCTGCCCCTTGATCCATTGGAAAATCAACCCGTGCAGGTGTGGCAGCTTTCCTAGAACAATGAACTGGAAAGGCAGATTTGGGTCACACCGATGTGCCTGCCTTTCTGACAAGGCCTTCTGTACCTTTTCGATTGCTGTCTTTGCCTCTGGAGTCAGTTCCCTGGGGGAGGCCAGCTCCCTCTCCCCCTTCAATAAATTGAAAAGAGGTTCCAGATCTTCATTTGTGAGGCCTAGCCAGGGCCTTACCCAATTTAAAGACCCACACAGCGAGTGGAGGTCTGCTAATGTTCTGGGGTTGCAATTAATCTCTAATTTCTGTGGGACAATAGTCCTTGCAGAAATTTCCAGGCCCAGGTATCTCCAAGGTGGCATTCTTTGAACCTTGTTTTCCTGCAGTTGGAATCCAACAGAGGTTAAAACTTTAATCACTAGGTCAAGTGTATATTGGAGTATAGAGTCATTGGGAGCACACACAAACACGTTATCCATATAGTGTAGGATGATGGCATCCTTTCTCTCTGCACGTACTGGAGACAGCAGTGCTGCTACATACTGTTGGCATATGAAAGGGCTGGATTTTAAACCTTGGGGCAAAACTTTCCAGTGGTAGCATTTCATCGGGGCTTCTCTATTGACAGTAGGAACTGAGAATGCAAACCTCGGGGCATCTTCAGGGTGCAATGGAATTTGGAAGAAACAGTCCTTTATATCTAACACAGCCAATTTCCAGTCCTGGGGAAGCATAGCTGGACTAGGCATCCCTGGCTGGAGAGGTCCCATGTCCTCCACAATTTTGTTTATCTCTCTGAGATCGTGGAGCAATCTCCATTTGTCCTTCCCAGGCTTTTTTATTACAAAGACTGGGAAATTCCAAGGGCTGTCTGTTTCTTGCAGGTGTCCTTGAGCTACCTGCTCCTCCACAAGTTTTTCAAGCGCCTCGAGTTTTTCTCTACTCAAAGGCCACTGTGCTACCCACTTTGGGGTGTTATCCAACCACTTTAACTTGTGGGTACGGCGCTCCATAGTGGCTACTTCTGAAAATCCTGGGGTGTCTTAGGAATGATTAACTGGACTCCCCACTGGGACATGGTGTCTCTCCCCCACAGAGGAGCCTTATAGTCTGCCACAAACGGGCGAACACTTGCCGATTTCCCGTCAGGTCCCTCAATTTGCACTACATTTTTAGAAATTTTTGCCAATGTAGTTCCTCCTATACCCTGAAGTTTGCCTGCCACAGGTTGCAATTCCCAGTGTGATGGCCACATGGTTTTGGGTATCACCGTGATGTCTGCACCTGTGTCCAGAACACCTTCCACCTGAAGGTGCTCTGACCCATGTGCTAGGTTGCATGCCATGGAGGGTTTATCCTCTCCTACTACTTCTGCCCAGTAGACTTCTGGAGATTTTCCTTCTACTGTGATTTCCACTGGGATGGGAATGGCTTGTGCCAGAATTTGCCCCTTTTCTAGATAGAATGGAGGGTACAAGCAACGTGCCAACAGCATAAGGCTGGATATTTTTCCCTTAGTAGTCATGGGAACTATTTCAATCTCAGGAGGTGTGTATGCTGTGTCCCCAATAACAAAATACTCACTGTCCAGTTCCATATCGTACGCCTGCAGGTCTTGTGAGCTGTTTGGCAGGTCCACTATAATGACTTTCCAATCAGTGTTTCTGAAATGAAATCCTTTGGCAGTCACTAGATGTGGCCGGCCTAGTGGCTGCCAAACCTTGTTAGCAATACATTTCACATTTTTATTTTTCTCTCCCCCCCCCCCACCATGGTACCCACCCTCCCCCTTATTTTTTAAGAGAGAGGCATTGTCACATTTTGGTCCTGCTACATTTATATCTTTGCGTGTAGCAGTAGGTCCGCGCTGTGCATTTAGTTTTTTTGTTTGTTGATCTGTCTCTGGTTCTGGTTTTGAGGACAGTTTCTGGCAAAGTGTCCTGGTTTCTTGCAACGCAGGCAGATGATGTGCTGCAGCTGTTGTGATGATCTGGGTGGCTTCCTTGGGGTTGATGCAGCAGTGGCAACAGGCTGTAAATCTGCTGGTGCTCTATGACTGACGGGATTATCAAGCAGCTCTGCTCTCTTAGCGCAGGCTTCGATCATCTGGGAGAGTGGGTGCTGGATCAAGAGGAAGGCTGAGAAGAATCCTACGACAGGTCTCATTTGCATTCCTCTGAGCCATTTCTTTAATCAACTCTGCACACTGGTGTGTTGCACCTGTTTTTCAACTTGGCTTCTCAAACGATCCACAAACTGTAAAAAACTCTCAGAAGGAAACTGTTTGATGTTAATATAGCTGCATTCAACCTCAGTGCCTGGTAATTGATACAGAGTCTTTTCTGCAGCAGTACAGATTTTTTCCAAGATCGATCTAGATAACAGTCTGGTTTGTTTTTCTGGCCATTGTATGTCCCCTGTACCACATAAATGATGCATTGTAAGAGGCTGACCATCACTGTCAATGGCTTCACTGGGTGTATGTTGTATTTCTTGCAAAACTATTTCCAAAGCCAATTTCCACTTATTTTCCCATATGTCATATTCAGAGGATGTTAGTAAACATTTAAACAAATCAGTTATATCTTTCGGTACCATTTCATTTGAATTGAAGGTTGCTCTAATCATACCTTTAAAAATCTCACTAGACCTCCCAAATTCTCTCTGAACTTTACAGATTTCTGTTTTGTCTGTATGGTAAAGGCTGATATGTTCTGGTACCATTTCTTCTCCCTAAATAAACCACTGGAGCTACAGATGGTATAGATTCCTCGGTAGAGGCAGGGTTATGTCCCCCCAGCACCCCCCCCGGCCCCGGTGAGAAGCAGCTCGCACCTGTCCCGGGCTGTCTGCCCCGCAGTGCAAACTCGGTCCCCACCCCGGCTCTGAGCCGCTGGGCTGCCGTCCCCTGCCCCCGCCCTGCTGTCCTCCGCGCTGGGGCTCAGAGGAGTGCAGGGGCCGGCCCCGCCCCTGTTCCCGGGGCAACACGGGGGCTGGCACTGATAAGGAGGGTGGGGTGTTGCCGTGGGAGATAAGGAGGCATTGGAGGAGGGGAGGGAGGAGGGGGTGGGGACGGAGGAGGGGGCGGAGGGCGGGGGAAGCAAAGGAATGCGAGTGGGAGGGGGAGCGGGGGATGGAGTAGCCAGCGCCGGTGGAAGCACATGGCCGCCGCCATTATCCGGCCGCGTGTGCTCCAGAGACGCTGCGCTGCTCTCTAAGGCGACTTCCGGACTATATTTCTTGGAAAAGCAAGGTGTCAGAGAGGAATAAGGGGTGGGTGAGGGGTTTTCAGGGTTGGGGTATTGAGGAGGTGGGCAGGAGGGGGAAAAGGGAGTATTAGAACTGTGGATCTGCGTTTGTATGCTTTTTTCTGTTCTAAAATCTTTTTGCGTGCTTGTAAAAATATCGAAATAAATCGAGAAACTTTATGTTCACCATTTTTGACTTTTAAAGTTAATATCTGTCCAATTTGATTCCAAAAAGAAAGCAAATTCAGTTCCTGCACCGTAAAATTTGGTATTTCTGCCTTTAGCCAGCACACAAAATGCAGGAGAAGCTTTTTAGAGAACGATACATTGTTTAAAATATTGCTAAGATGTGTTAGTGTACTCTGTTGTTCCAGCGACAGGTTTGTACCCATGACTTTACTCGTATCACTGGTCTAATTTCCACCAGAGTTAATAACACAGCACGAATGATTTGAATTTCCCTCCGTGGAAATACGAGCAGGGGGGGCACAGGGGGAGGGGCGCTCATCCCGCTGCTGCCGGAGCAGCTCTATCCCTCTCCTCCCGTGTCTTCTCCCCCTGGAACGTGGGTATGTGCAGCCCACCGGTTCCACGCTGACTTGCGGGGAGCCCCTGGCACCCCCTCTCGCAAGCAGCCTCCCGCAGTCACTATGGTCAGTCCTCCCAGCCAGGCGCGGTCCCGGGTGCCGCGAACGGAGAACTCACCAAGCCTGTGAACTGCAGGGTTTGTCTGTGAAACCTTCTGGGGGTTCCCTCTCCAGTCGGCTCTTCCTGGGGTACTCAGGCAGAGGGCCTCGACTTGTCCCTGTCACTCAAAGCCTTTAAAGGCAGCTAGAGTACCAGGGCAGTTGACTGTCCCAAAAGCTATTGAATTCCACCGAAATAGGGGGTCCAGCTTCTTCGTGGGCTCAGAGCAGCACACGTTTGGGCGCCAATTGTAATTTCTGTAGTTTCCCCCCTCCACGCAGCCCCCAAAGAATCTGACCAGCTCAGAGGTATAGGCTGTGAGGGGAGGAATATCAGGAGAGGGATAAATATTCAAAAGAGGCTCTTACCCCAGGGAAGTTGGAACAGCTCTGTTTATTCTGTGGTGTCCATGGAGAGCGGGGCAAAAGAGAAAGAGCAGGAAGTTTCAGGGGTCTATATAGGTTTTGGACAGGGTGGGCTTTCCTGGCTCCCCACCAACCCCGTTGGGGCAGGAAGGAGGATCCAGGGGTTATCTTGATCAGAATCACAGAGGCTCTAGGAAAGGGGGGACAAAAGGGTGTCCATGAGCTTACCGTAACAGTGTCTGACCCAGAGTTTTTCCGAGGTGTTATTCCTGCAGCTGACCTCGAGGCCAGACCACAGGACTTGCTGACCCGTGGCCTTTCCGAGGCTTCTCTTCTGCAGGTGCCCTCGAGGGCAGAGTGTGGGACTTGGTGCCCCGGAGGCATCTCCCATCCCTGCTGCCGGTGCCCTCGAGGCCATAGCACAATCCTTGACAGGAGTCTTCTGTCCTTGTGGCAGGAGCCCTCGAGACCAGAGCACAGGACTTGCTGCCCTGAGCCTTCCTGAGGCTTCTCTCTTGAAGGTGCCTTCCAGGCAAGAAAGCAGGACTTGCTGACTCGGAGTTTTCTGAGGCATCTCTCCTGCAAGTAGCCACAAATCCAGTCACTGACATGGAGCAGAGACCCCCAAGAGAGCTCAAACTGGCCTGGGTGGAGGAAGAGGAAGAAGGCCCTGGAGCTGCCCCTGCACACGAGACTGTGACACGGCAACAGAGTGCGAGGCACAGCTCCGGGTGCTCCCCCTGAACCTCAGCTCTGGGACCACTGTCTGCCCCAAGCTTCAGGGGCTGCAGGGGGAGCCCGGCTGGGCTCTGCCCTGGGGCCATCCTGCAGGGACAGCTGCACACAGGGAGCATTCCCTGCCACAAAGAGCCAAGCCAGGGCTGCAGGGCAGCTGCTCCAGCCCCGACTGCACTGCCAAGTGCTGTGCTCTGGGGCTGGGGCTCCCCGCACAGGGGACTGCACTGGTGTGCCAGAGGGGACAGAGAAGCTGCAGCTTCAGCCTAACTGAGGTGGGTGCGTGGGCTGGGAAGAGTGGGGAGGCTCAAGGGGATTCACAGAGCTCACCCTGCTGCAAGGATGAGGAAAAGGGAGCGGGAACTCAGCAGTGAGGAGAGCTGGGGGCTGGAGAGCAGCTCTGAATGACACTAAAATCCCACCGGACCTCTGAGACATTGCTGCTCCTCAGCCAGAGACAGGATGAGTCCCTAAGCCTGGGGCTCGCCCTTCCTCATGGTGAGGGGCACCAAGGAAGGCAACAGTGTGATGGAGACTGGAATGGGCTGGGAACTCACTGGGGGAAAAGAGGGAGCAGTTGGGAAGTAAAAGGCAGGTGGGGAGAGAACAGTTCAGAGAAGGGCTGAGCTACAGCTTGAGCAAGGTGCAAAACGTCATTTGGGGTCATCCCAGATTGATTTCATTTCAGAAGCTATTGAACAAGTTTATTTTTTGGGTGGTGGCATGTTTTCCCTTGGAGGTGTACACTCTGCAAACTTGAGCTGTGCTGCTGAAATGCTCAAGCAAGTCTGTGCTGCAGGGCACCCCATTTCTCCTTTGGCTGATTGCAGCCCGGTGCTGAGCTCCAGCAGGGCCCTGGCAGAGCCCAGAGCAGCCTCAGCACCCGCAGAGCCCGGCTGCAAGGAGAGAAACCAGAAAGCCCCGTCAGCTGAATGCTCCTGTCCCCTTGTCCCAGCCGCCCGCGGTGCCCCGCACTTCCTGATCCAGAATGGACCACACCTAGAATGCTTCCTCTATAAAAACTAACAACAAATTATTGAAAATAGATTTCAGACAAATAGGGCAACAAGAAAAAAGGTAAAAAATCTTATCTCTGTCAGAGGCTTGGGGAAGGCCCAATCCCTGCATGCCAGGGAAAAACCCACCCACAGGTGAGGGAAGCCCAGGCTTTCTCCCTTCCCCCTGCACTGCCCCCATGGTGATCCCAAAGCAAACAAGGGCAGTGGAGCAGCCCAAGCCCTTCCTTGCCTGCAAAGCAAAGCAGCCCCTGCACAGGCTCTGCAGTCCCACCTCTGCTCCCACCGTGGGGGTTTGTTTGTGTCGGGCTGGCTGCCCCAGCCCAGCCCCACCCGGGGCACGGTGGGTGCTGGGGGCTGTTGGCAGGGTCAGGAGCCCACTCCCATTTCGTACCCACCCCAGCCCATGCCCCCAGCCCTGCCAAAAGCAGCCTGGCAGCCGACTGAAGGATCAGCTGCATCTGCCCCAGCAAAGGGGGAACCTTTGGTTCCCGGCAAGGCTGTGCAATGCCCAAATCTGGGAGCATCCCCCTGTGTGTGGACTCATCTGCAAATTCCCTGTGGAGCCTGGCTTTAAAGGAGATGTCAGAATCAAAGGCCACCATCTTCAGCCTGCCGGGGGTCAGGTGGAGCAAGAGGTTGTCATCCTCGACATCATCCTCGATGTCATCCTCGCTGCCCCCAGCAGCAGCAGGGCCCGACCCAGCTTTCCTTCTGAGATCAGACGAGACCGGGCGCTCTCAGGGCGGTGTGCCATAGGCACCTGGCAGCCCCTCAGCAGCGCCCTTCAGCCCACCACACCACCCTCCAGGCACAAGCCCAGAACCCCAAAGGGGCTCGACAAGCCCAAAAGGGCCGCCCCTGCCCACAAGGGGATCAAGAGACAGACCCGAGCCTGCAACACACACACAAAGCACAAAAAACCACACAAGGCCCACGTGCCCCTTCCCTCCTGCCCCTCGCCATGGCTGCCCAAGAAAACCCAAGCACCAGAGGCCCTCTGGCCAGCAGGCAGCAAAAGAAGCCTACAGCACCCAGTATTCCCAGGGGGTCTCCCATGCAAGTACTAACTGGGCCAGACCCTGCTTAGATTGCAAGATCAGACGAGACCGGGCGCTCTCAGGGCGGTGTGCCATAGGCACCTGGCAGCCCCTCAGCAGCACCCTTCAACACACCCCAACACGTTCTGGCACAAGCCCAGAAAACCACGGGGGCTCCGCACGGCCAACAGGGCCAGCCCTGCCCACAAGAAAATCTAGAGCCAGACCCGAGCCCACAACACACACACAAGGGATAGAAAAAAACAAGGCCCATGTCTAGGTTTGAAAAGACAGGAGTCTGTGAAGGAAGGCAAAAGCCTCCTGTGAAATGGAAAAGGTAAACCCCCTCCCTCCGAATTACCACAATTTAACAAAAGGCTCTCAGGCAAAGATATGGGAAAGGGAATAATAGTTCTTTACCAGGAAAAAAACTAAATAAAAATAATAATTTAAAAAATGCAATTAGTACAAATGAAACTAGTGATGGAGGCAGAAACCTGACACCCTGAGGAGTCAGGGTGTTGGTAGTAGTCCAGTTAAAATGGTGGCTGCTCCTCCCGGAGTGGCAGATTAAATGCTGCTGAAGTGGTGATCTCTAGAAGGGTGGAGTTTTCTCTGAAGGTCTGGTAGTAGCTGGGCCTGGTCTTCCTCTAGGAATTCAGCAGAGAAGAAGCTGGTGGGATGAGGTTCTGGGGGTCCTGGTGGACACTGGAAGGGAGGTTGGGGGTACTGGGTGTGACTGGGAGGGACTAGAGTGAGCCTGGAGGAGCTGGATGGAGATTGGGGATGGAAAAGCAGAGATTGGGATGAGGTTGATTGTGCTGGAAAGAGACTGGGAAGCGTTTGGGTGAGTCCTGGTGGGGCTGAGAAGGGACTGGGAGAGGGTTTAGGCGTACTGGGGTGGTGGAGACGACTGGAAGGGGGTTGTGGGATTCTGAAAGGGATGGGAGACACTTTGGTGGGTCCTGGGGAGGTGAGGAAGGGATCATGGCAAGTTTCAGGGGGTCCTGGGTGGACTGGGAGCAATCAGGAGGGTGCTTGGAGAGGCTTGGGGTGTCAGTGAGAGGTTTTGGGGGGTCCTGATACCTGCAGGCCTCCCAGAGATGCCGCTGGACGCCACCGGCAGCAAGATGCAGACGGGGATCAGGGACTACGAGTTGGGCTTTGTCTCCCTGGTGCTGGGGCTCAGCCTCTACCTGTGCAAGTGGGTCAAGGGGGGTCCCGGGGGTCATGTCCCCTCTTCCCAAGACTGTGGGTGCTCCACCTGGGGCCCCCAGCCCGGTGTCACCCCCTTTTCTCTGCCCACAAAGCTCCTGAGCCACCGGCGGCCGCAGAGCTTCCCCGTGGCCTCGGGCCCAGCCGGGATCCCCCGCTCCATCCCCACGCTGATTTTGGGGGGGTCCTGTGTACCCCCAGCCCTGCTGTCACTCTGCCCCTGCCCGCCTGCTCCCAGTGTTCCCAGTAACGCTTCCCAGTTAAACCCAGCCCAGTTTGTGGGGGGCACTGGGGAGGGACTTGGGGGGACCCCACGGCGGGGCCCGCACTGGGCAGGGAGGGCGGGGTCCGGGTGGGGAACACTGCCTGCTGCGGGTCTGCCCGGCAACTGGTGAGTCATCAGCACCGCTCTCTCTGATTGGCTGACTCTTGTCCACCGCATTCTCTCATTGGCTGAGGAGAGGCCCGGGAGTGCAGAGAAGGAACGGGAGAGATCCCGCCCCGAGCAGCGGCACGGGGACAACAGACCCAGCCTGGGCACAGGGAGGGAATTTATTACCAACCAAACCACGGCAGCACGAGGAGAAGGGAAAGAAATCCCTCCAACACCTTCCCCCCACCCAACGGGGATCACCCACAACAGGGTTATCCACCATGGAGAGACGGGGACATCCAGGTTTAGACCAAAGCCAATTTTATTGTGTGTACCAGGTTTTTATACAGGGATTTACTTGTATGGTGCTTATATAGGGCTCTGTTTTTGGTACAATTTCCCATTGGTTACACATTCCTCATGACATGACATCACCTGGTAACATTATTTTATCACAAAGTCTCACACCACGTTGCTCGGTCACTTCTTGCCCAGGGAGACTTAAACTGTGTCGGTGTCTCCCACAGTTTCTGCTCAGTCAGGCCTCAGATATCGGGCCCCTTTATGTGCTCCATTGCTTTACTCTCTGTTTTATTCCCCATACGGGGGCACCAGGGCTCTGCCCAACGGGGGTCACTGGGGATCATCCAGTCCGGATCCTCCCATGGGGGATGGAGCTGGGGCAGCGCACCAAGCTCTTCCCTCACTCTCTTCCCTCACTCCAAGCTCTTCCCTCACTCTCTTCCCTCACTCCAAGCTCTTCCCTCACTCGGGGCATGTCACGATCCGCTTATAGCGGGGTGTCGTGATGGTTCGTTAGCCGATCCCAAAGTGCAAAAGACAAACAGCAGGGACTATCAGTTTAATCACAACAGATGCACCTTTATTAAGGGCCAAAAACAATAAATGCGATAGTGGGGATCAGAAAAGAAATAAAAAGGATAGAGAGAGAGAGAGAAAGGGGGGATGGGAATAGCTACCAACACAGGCGAGGTCCTCAGTGGTCCGGACGATGGGGATCCGTCTTGTTGTGTTGGGGAGAGTCTCCGAAATCCTACCCAACCCAGGGGTCCAGTTATAGTCCACAGAAGGAAAAGGGGGGAACATGCAGAACAATGAGAGTCTATTGAAATTGCTATGGGGGGAACAGGTGTATCTACAGAAAATCATCCAGGCTGAACAAACACAATAATGAATAAGTCCATTGAAGTTACTGGAGAAGAACAGGTCATGTCATTTCCCCCCCCCACCACCACTCTCTGTGGTAGTGGTCTCAGTCTCAGTCTTTGGGGAGAGGGTTCTTGATCTCCGTCTGTCATGGTGGTAACGAGGCAGATGAGGGGTCTTCAGTGAGAGACCACCAGAGTCACCCCAACAGTTCATTTAGCTTAAAGGTGGAGAGTGAAGCAGGAATTGCAGAGGGCCGCTCTGTGCTGGGTCCACGCTGGGTCTTCGCCAAGTCCTTGCCAACTTCTTGCCAAGTTCTTGCCGGGCCTCGTTCGGAACGGAACGTAACGGTACAGCGGCTGCACCTGCACTGTTGCCTTCTCCAAGCCGGAACTGCAGTGGGGGAAGGGAGATCCTTCTCGTGGCAATCGGCAGGCAAATGAGTGAGGGTCTTCAGACGGCCTCTTACAGGGCACTCACAGGGCTTCCCTTAGTGGTGCCTCTGCTGGTGCTGGGTCAAGGCTGAGCTCTGTGAGAAGCTCTTCCCACACTTCCCACACTCATAGGGCCTCTCCCCAGTGTGGATGCGACGGTGCACAGTGAGGCTGGAGTTGCGGTTGAAGCCCTTCCCGCAGTCGGGGCAGCGGAAGGGCCTCTCCTCTGTGTGAATCCGCTCATGTACGAGGACACTGGAGCTGGTCTGAAACCTCTTCCCACACTGGGGACACTCATAGGGCCTCTCCCCGGTGTGGATGCGCTGGTGTGTTCTCAGGTGTGAGCTCCACCCAAAGCTCTTCCCACACTCCCCACACTCATAGGGCCGTTCCCCAGTGTGGATCACCTGGTGCTCGATCAGGCCAGACATGTGTCTGAAACCCTTCCCACACTTCCCACACTCGTAGGGCCTCTCCCCGGTGTGGATGCGCCGGTGCTCGGTGAGGTGGGAGTTGCGGTTGAAGCCCTTCCCGCAGTCGGGGCAGCGGAAGGGCCTCTCCTCTGTGTGACTCCGCTCATGTAGGAGGAGATCAGAGCTGGTCCGAAACCTCTTCCTACACTGGGGACACTCGTAGGGCCTCTCCCCAGTGTGGATGCGCTGGTGTGTTCTCAGGTATGAGCTCCGCCCAAAGCTCTTCCCACATTCCAAGCACTCATAGGGCCGTTCCCCAGTGTGGATCACCTGGTGCTCGATCAGGCCAGACTTGTCTCTGAAACCCTTCCCACACTTCCCACACTCGTAGGGCCTCTCCCCGCTGTGGATGCGCCGGTGCCTGGTGAGATAGGAGTTTTGCTTGAAGCCCTTCCCACAGTCGGGGCAGCGGAAGGGCCTCTCCTCTGTGTGAATCCGCTCATGTACGAGGAGATCGGAGCTGGTCCGAAAACTCTTCCCACACTTCCCACACTCGTAGGGCCTCTCCCCAGTGTGGATCCTCTGGTGCTGAATCAGGTGGTCGCTCCGACTGAAACCCTTCCCACATTCCAAGCACTTGTGGGGCTTCTCCCTGCCATGAGACTTCTCCACCAGCTCCGAGCTCCGGCTGGATCTCCGCCCGCCTTCCTGGCTCAGGGGGGCTCTTTCCTCCCCGCAGCTCCCTGGGCTGGGTTTGCAGCTCCTCCTCCTGCAGGATCTCCGGGGCTTTTCCTCCTCCGCCATCCAGGCACACCCAGGGAATGAAAAATCCTGGTTTGGGGAAAAAAACAAGAGGAGAGCACCTTGGACTGGAGGTTCCTCCTTGCCCAAGTTCATCTCAAGAAGTCATTGAGAATCTTGTGTCTGTAAGAACCTCCAAAACACCAAGATTAAGCCCCAAAATCCCACAAACTTTAAGATACAGATCAACAACTCCCCAAACATCACAAGTCAGCAAAAACCTCCTCCAAAACATAAAGATTCAGCTGCCACATAAAACCAAAACACCAACATTTAGCCCAAGAAATCTAAGAAACACCAAGATTCACCCTGGGAAAATCCTGGATCCCCCTCCACAGTCACCTGCTGCATGTGGGGGGAGAAATGCTCCTGGGGCTGGGGGGAGGCTGCTTATACAGGGAGGGGTGGAACCTTCTGCTGCTTCCTCTTTCTGCTCCTCCTCCTCCTTCTGTGTCTCTCCTCTTCCTCACACTCCTCTTCCTCCTGCTATTCCTCCTTCTCCTGCACAATCCCACCCTCTCCTGCCACCTGCATCGTTTGACCATTCTGTTCCTCAAGCCTGCTTCTCCTTCCCTTCTCCTCCTGCCCCCAGGCCCAGCACCCACTGCCGGCTCCCTCTTCCCCCCAGACCCACAGCATCCCAGCCGAGGGGCAGGGATGGAGCTGGGGCAGGTCGGGCTGGGGCAGTGCTGGGCTCTCGGCCGCTCCCGCCCGCACTCGGTCCCCACTGCAGCCGCTCCCGCCAGGACAGCGCGGGGGGGCCCGGCCTTGGCGCTGCCCCACTCCCACCTCCCCAAATTCCCCTCACGGGGGCGATGGGGCCGAGGGGGAAGGCTCAGAGGGCAAGGGAGCTGTAAACAAGGGAGTGACAGGAGAAGCCTTGGTTTCAGAAAATGTTATTAATTGATGACACAGACTGCTGCTCAGCCAACACCCTGCTCAGTTCATGAACTTGCAGAAGAACAACAAAGCCTTAACAGAGCCATGAATATCATTTGCTATAAAAAAGTGGGGAGCATATTAAGTTGGGTATGTAGAAGGTGGATTGGGAAGTCTGTAGCTGTCAAGTACTTCAGCCAGTGGGGAAAGCAGAGGGAGATGTGGCCAGGAGAATTAGGATTAAAAGGAGGCTGTGTCCTCCAACAGTTGGAGACATCCCATGGGGAATGTCCCATGGCCTCTCCCATTTTAAGAATGAAATTCCATTTACAGGACTCCTCTGTCTGCTTTGTGGACAGAAACCTCTGGTGATGTCAATTTTTCCGCACACCCTGGGGCAGGGAGTGCAGCTGAAGGTGCCTCACCCACTTTGGGTGATCGGCTCCCTTGGCTGGCGGCGGCAGCACGAGGGATTGACTGGGGACCCGGGAGTGACCAGGAGACAGACGAGTGACACATCAGGGGGGTCTGTGAAGAGTCAGCAGGGAGAGAGCACTGAAAATCTCATCAGTGAGTTCCCTGGGACCTTCGGGGAGTGAACATGGCAGGGCATCCATGGAGGGGAGAAAAGGGAAAGCCAGGGAGGGCTCCTGGACAAAGGGATGATGACCCCAAAATGTCTCTGAAGGGTTCCTTGGGAGAATGTTAAGGTAGTTTGCACATTCCCCCAGAGGTAATAAAGGACATGGACACCCGG
Source organism: Taeniopygia guttata (assembly GCF_048771995.1). Classification (NCBI taxonomy): domain Eukaryota; kingdom Metazoa; phylum Chordata; class Aves; order Passeriformes; family Estrildidae; genus Taeniopygia; species Taeniopygia guttata. The sequence continues at coordinate 1,995,057 of NC_133062.1, forward strand.
GGGGGCAATAAGGGGAGAAGGGATTTGGACAGCAGGGGATGGATGGTGTTGGTGTGCTGGGAAAAGATTGAGTGAAGAGGACTGTTAAGCAATATGGTTCAGGCAAGAAGGAGCAGGAGGAATCTATGTGGTAAGAAAAAGGATGATGGAAAAGAGGAGGAACAGAAAAATACAGAGGACTGGGATGTTTTTCAGCAGGGTCTTATCCTGACAATTTGCCAGCTGATACTTTGAAGTCCCAGTTCCCAGGAGAGGAAAAGCAGGAGGTCAGGATGTCAGGGGTTTCTCTGTGGTGGGCAGCGGCAGCAGCGGGCGCAGAGGTGCGGGACCGGGAGCAGGGCTGGGGGCCTGTGGGGAGCTGCGGGGCCGGGCCGGGGCTGTGGGGCAGCCGGGGCTCAGCGCCGGGCGCTGCCTGACCCCACCAGCCCCAGGCAGGGCCGGCAGTGGCCCCCGGCCCCCAGGAGGCTGCGGGACGCCCCGGCCGCTGCCCGGCTCCGGGGAGCTGCCGGCCCTGCCCGCCAGGGGGGCCGCCTTTGGACACTGCAGCAGGACAGGCACCGGCTCTGCCACACGGGCTGTGCAGGGGACCCTGAGCACACGGAGCAAAACAAAGCAACATCTGCGAAATGCAGAGTGCACATGGAAGGATCAGGATTTTCTGTTAAGGATTCGGTTTGGTTCCCTGCAGAAAGGAAAGATTTTGCAGAAAGCTCAGCAGCTCTCAGAGGATGAGCACCCACAGGCAGTGACCGGGGCTGCAGGAGTGGCACAAGAAGGCCCTGCAGCACTTGGGCACAAAGGCACAGCAGCTGAAGGCAAGGAGGGATGAGCAAAAGGCCAAGCTGAAGGCAAAGGCCATGGCAGAGTTCCCACAGCCCCTGAGGGACCAACCCCAGGGCCCAGGGGGGCCCCAGCACCCAGGGGACGGCGTCGGCCACAAGCACCTGGCAGAGGCATTGCCCTCCTGGCTAGGGCAGAGCCCACCCAAACAGCCCCTGGGAAGGAGTCAGGGCTCCAGCTGCAGCCCACAAGGACACTGCAAGCACAGACAGCAGCACCCTCAGGAGGAGCGAGTCCATCCCCGCATGCACATGGATTGTCAGGGCTCTCTGAGCTCCCATCCCACCGGGGACCCACCACACTGCAGCCCTGGAGAACATCCAGACTGGGTCTGCATCCAGAGGAGGCCTCTCCTGATGGACACAGGGGCCTCTCCATCGTCTCTGAATCTTACACCTAAGGGGGGAAAATTGTAAAGGGAATAAAAGGGAAAGCTGAGCTGGTGTCATTTGTTCAATCACTATTAGGAGCTGTGGAGGATAGGTTTGAAATAAACTAATTTCTTTTTCTTCCTACTGTGACTGTTATTATCTAGGAAGGAATTTGGTGGTGGCATTGTAATATTGTAAAAGGTGATACAGAGGCTATTGCTGCTGTACCTTTGTGTCAAATGTCTGGACTTTTTAACCCCAGACAGCCTCCATGCTGTGGTATGGACAGGAGAAAGAGAGGAAAACCTGGGAAAATGAACAACCAAAAATAATGATGCCGCAGCTGTGGCTTTTCCAGACTCAGAAAAGAAATTGGAATTGTAGGGGAATGTTCAACAGGGCCATGCCAAAGGAATTCTTGGGCCAAAGCGTTTCACCCAGTGGCCAGAGTGGCCTCATTGTCTGCAGAATTGTGCAGCCACAGCTTCAACAGGAACCGAGGCCCAAAACCTGATGGCAACAGGATCTCCAACTGTTCCAGTCTGCCATCAAGTTCAAGCTTTGATAACCAAAAGAGCCTCGCAATGGATGAGCAGTGCTCGGTTATTACAGTGTGAAACTTGTTCAGTGGCACAGGAGGATTCAGAACTGAGGACAGGGGAAGGGTTTAACCCAGCCTCCTGTTTGAACAGCCCCCAGAGGGGCTGGGAAGAAACCCAGCACTGCATTCAAGTGACACAGCTCCAGACCCAGCCTGGGGGAGATTCAGGAGACATTGCCTGGCCTGAGGCAGAAAATGTCTTTGTGGATGGCTCTTCAAGGGCAGCAGAAGGGAAAAGAGTTCCAAGACACGCTGTTATTGAGGAAAGGGAATCAGACAAAGCCCAGGTTACCCCCATGGTCAGCTCAACCGGCACAGCTGTGTGTGCTTGTAAGAGCCTGGAACTGACATGCCCTGAGCAGGAAGGCTTCAATATCTTCTGGTGACACCATCTCACCTAACAGGGGGGCAAAAGCAATTCTGATTGCTCAGCAGCCACTGAAAGAAGTAATCCATATAAAAGGGATTGTGGAAGCAACAGACTCAGACAGCAGAACTCATTTTACAGGAAAGATCCTCCAGGGGGTTATGGCAGCTGTAGGAATAAAATGGGACCTCCAGAACCCCTGGCACCCCCAGAGCTCAGGCTGGGTTCAAAGAATGAATGGGGAAAGAAAGAAACACCTTTGGAAGCTGGGGATAGAAACCAAGATGCCATGGGTACGGCTTTTGCCATTGGCTTGGGCAAGAAGAGCCAGACCCAGGGCATATTTTGAATTCCCTCCCCGGCAATTAATCTTGCGAATTCCTTACCCTGGGAATTCTCCACCTAGTGCAGGGTGGAGATAAGGGATGCACATTTAAAGCAGTCTGTGGCCAGAATCCTGTCTCTGGTGCAATCTCTCCCCCAGGAAGCTGGGCTGGCACAGAGCCTGCCTTGGCACTTTGCTGTTGCCAACATCCCAGCAGGACATCGGCTCTTGCCTAAGGAGTGCAGAGCAGCACCACTGGTGGCCAAGTGGCGTGGCCCGTGCCAAGTGGCCCCGAGGCCAGAAACAGCCGCCAGCACAGCTGAGCACGGGGGACCCCTCAGCCTCGGCTCCAGGTCTCTGCAGCCCCGGAGATTTGCACTTCCCTCCTGCAGCAGGAGGATGGGAGGCCCCCACTGAGCCTGCACTGAAGGCAGCGCAGCAGCAGCCAGGGCTCCACAGCGGGACAAGGCCCTGGGCCTGCCCACACATCCTCTGCTGAAATCCTCGGCCTGGCCACCCTCCTTTGGCAGCTCCAGCCACCGGGGACAGCCCTTGCTGCCACTGCTGCAGCTTCAGCGCTCTCTGGGCCTGCCCTGCCACAGCTGCTGGGCAAGAGCACGGGACAATTCCACTCTGGCTCTCACTTACACTCACACACTGCCCTGCCTGCCATGGCATTGATGGAAAATACACCAGCTCATAGACTTTAACATTGTTAACCTTTCATTTCTCTACTCAGGCTTGCTTTGCCTTGGCCCTGGGGAAAGAAATGTTAAAGGTTTTGTTAAGCGATGTAACACCACTCAATGGAGATGAGTTTAACACCTCAACACACTGGGAATGGCCCAAAAGATACCCACAAAGATAACGCCCAGCAGCAAAACATCAACCCCAGCAGCAAACAGCAACCAACACCTACCCCAGACACTGCCAGGGCTGCAGACACCTGGTCTGCAAAAGGCTGAGAAGGAAATCCAGCACTTCCCACCTCATTAACAGCAGAAGCAAAGAAATCTGCACAACTTGAAACTACAGAACATTAAACCAATGCATTTAGATCGCTTTAGACCGTATTAAGTTAGGGAAAAATCGAGTAAAACCCACGTGTCATGGAACGATTTTCTCTGCACACCCGGGCTATGTGGGGATGGAATGATTTCTGTTGCACATCCTGGCCAGAATCAAGAAATGCCTTTACTCTAACACTAAACATATTGGTGGAGTTTTTCTTTTTCCTGCAGCTTCAGTGCAAAGTATATAGCATGAGAATATTTTTTAAAATAATCCTACCTCTATATCGCTGGTTAGGTTTGGTCAGGGATGTGAGAATGGGTTTTTACTCTGAGAAAAACGAGAAAAAAATTAATGGCCTTGGAACTTTTTTGTGTGTTTTTGTTTCGCTTTTAACGATGCCAAAATTTTGGTCAGGGTATTTTGACATTCACCTTTGGGCTGCATTTTGCAAAACTAGAAGAGATTTAAAGGTGCCCTTTTAAATCATAAACATTAAACAGAGGATTTGAAGGGGGAAAAAAAAGCAGCAGGTTGTAGGGGGGCACATTTGAGGCTGCTGAAGGCTGCTCTGGAAGAGAAGCTGCATTCCAGGCACCCAGGAGAGGAGCTTTAGAAATGCAAATTAACACTGTTGAGGCAGAGTGGGGACAATGTACCTGGCTCTTCTTGCCTGGGGCAGGAATTGGCTGATTCCCTCTGCCCCTCACCCCAAGCTCTGCCTGCTTGCACAGATGGAATCTGCACGGCTGAAGGCAGAGCCCATGGTGAGGATCTGACTCTGAAACAGAAATGGCTGAGGCTGCAAAGGGAAACAGCAAATGGAGAAAGTTGTGAAAACTTCACTAAAATAAGGGGGGGATCATCCCCCTGCCCACTCCAACATCTGCTGCCACTGTCTGTGCTGTACAGGGTGTATCAGAGCACTGGGGCTTTTGCTAGAACAAGTCCAGGGAAATTAGTTGGAATTCAAGTATTTGATGATGTATTTAGAAAAATGCAGTCATTCATGCAGCCCCAGCTTGAGGGAGCACCCAGAAATGGGGAAAAGATGAAGGGCCACCAGAACAAATCCTACAACACCATGGACCAGCCCCTGGGAACCCAAACCAATTCATATCAGGAGACAGAGAACCCATTTATCATTTCAATGGCATCATTAGATTAAAAACTGTCCTCGGAATAAGAACCAACCAGACAGCTCCAGCTCCTGACCTTCCTGCTGACCAATCCACTGAAAGAGGAACACAACATTTCACCACGGGATGGGATCAGATTATCGGTGAGCAGAAAAAACAGGAGTTTGTGGAAAACTAAATGGCTCAAACTGATGTTGGCAAAGAGACGACAAAGGAAAAGTGCTGAGAACGATAAAAAAGGAAATAGGAGAGCAGTTTATGTATTGGTCCAAACATGGAAAGGATGGGAATGGGACACACTTTCGTGGCTCCCCGGCACACCAGGGGTTAAACGAATGCTGCTTCTCCTCTTCTGTGCTGCAGCAACTCTCATCTTTTTACCATGCTCCACACCTTGGCAGTGCAGCTCATCCAGCAGCTGAGCCAGGGGATGCAGGTGGCAGCCAGGCCTCCTGATCCACAAACGGCCACAAAAGGACAGGGAATGAGGGCACCGAGAATAATCCCAAACCCAAAGAGGACCCGGGAAGAACAAAACAGAGTCAAGGAGTGAATCTGCCTGGTGATAGGGCCAGGCACTTGTAGATAAGGAAGTAACGGGGGAAATCATCAGTTCCAATAAATTTCACAAATTGAGCCACACAATTTCTCAAAGTCCCGAAAAATTCCCGAACTTCCAGGAGAAAAAAGGCTTAACAAAGCCATGAATATCGACTGTTATACAAAAGGAGGGTGCATATTAACGAGGACAGGCAGCAGGCGCATCGGGAAGACTGAACCTTCCAAGGACCTCAGCCCGTGGGCAAAGGCAGAGGGAGATGCGGCCGGGAAAATGAGGATAAAAAGGAGGCTGCGGACTACAACCATGGCAGAGAGCGCACGGCAAACGCCCCACGGCCTCTCCCCGTGCTCGGCAATAAAGTCACTTTTACAGGACTCCTCGCTCTCGTCCGGCCACAGAAACCTCCGGCGACGGGAATTTCCCCGCACATTCCCGGCCGCGGGGCAGCCCCCTCGGTCCTACCCACAGCAGCCGGGCCGAGCCAGCGCTGCTCCGGCAGCGGCTCCTGCCCAGGCCCCGGCGGGAAGGAGACCGCGGGCAGCCGCTCCCGCCGCGCCCTCAGCCCGGGGCCAGCACGGGCCGGACACGGCACCACCGACCCGCCGCAGCCCCCTGCCGCCCCCTCCGCCCGCAGCCAGCCCCGAGCCCCCGCAGAACCCAGCGCGGCTCCCACCTGCGCCGGGGCCGCCTCCGAGCTCCGCCGACGCCGCCTCACCGCGCTCCGGCCGCTGCCGCCGCTCCCGGGCCCGCACAGACGCTCCCGGCGCCAATGGCGCCGCTGCCCGCCCACGGCTGCCCTCAGCCCGCCGCCGGGGCCGTGCTGCGCCCCGATCCCACCAATCAGCGCGCCGCAACCACGACTGATGGCACCAGCGGCCAATGGCAGCGAGCTCGGGGCGGGCTCTGCGCACGGCCCAGACTCGCCCCGCGCTCTCAGGGCCCCCCGCGCTGCGTGAGGGCAAAGCCGGAGATGAGCAACAGCCCCGGGACGGGCCCGGGCCCGAGGCGGGATTGAGCTGCCCACACAAACAAACTTCTCCGCACCTCCCGCCACGGCTTTCCCGGCCCTGCGCCTTCCGTGCCTCCGGCTCTGCGGGAAGCCCGGGAGCCTCCCTTCTCCTGCCCCTCATTCGTGCATCGGTGCTTCGCTTTCATTTCCCCCAAAAAAGGGAAACCTGCCCAAAGCCCTGTGGGTGAGCGGGGGAGGGGAGAGATTTCCGGCAGAAAACTCCAAAGACTCAGAGCAGGATAAGGAGAAGTCAGTGCAGAGCCTTAAATGCAGCTTTCCCCACGCCTCCCTGCTCCCAGCTGCACCTCCTCCCCCGGCAGGGCAGGAGACAGGGAATGGGGCCATGCTCAGCTCATCCCCCGCGGCTTCTCCCTCTGCTCAGGGACAGGAGTCGTTCCCTGCTGCACCCTGCGCTCTCTCCCAGCCGAGACTTCTCCAGGAACTTCTCCGAGCCGAGTCCATCCCCTGGGCCACAGCCCCCTCCAAGTGCTGCAGCGTGGGTCACTGTGCCACGGGCTCGGTCCTGCCAGGCCAGGCTGCTCCAGCGGGGCCCCTCTGCCCACGGGCTCACAGCCTCCTCTCAGGCATCCCCGAGCTCCAGCCTGGCTCCTCCAGGGGCTGCAGGGGGATCTCTGCATCCCCATGGACCTGCAGGGGGATCTCTGCATCCCCACGGACTTACGGGGGGGATCTCTGCATCCCCACGGAGCTGCAGGGGGATCTGTGCAGCCCCATTGTAATATATGTTATGGAATAATTCGTGCTTATATAAAACATACATGAAGTCAGTTGTGCTAGTAGAAAAAGATTCTTAATGTTTTAAAAGACCTGAAGACCCAGCCGGGAAAGACTGGAAACCACAGATGACAGAGAAAGAAAGACCTAATTTACAATTGAAAAAACGTGTCTCCCGGCAGAGATGGGCACTTTCCGGGGATACTCCACCAGACGCCCAAGGTGAAAAATGCACATATGTTAGTTTGAATAGTAGTGCTGTATTAACATTTTAATAGTACTGTAAATGTAGTTTTGTATTTAAAATGAAGGTTTAGTAGTTAAAATAAAAACTTTATATTTGGGTTTTCTTTTAAGGAATGGGTTACTCGTTTTGACATAACCCTCACAAAATACCTAAATCTTCCAGTGAGGAAGAATTTATGGTTTTCTTCTCAGAAGAAGCTAATTTCTTCAGGTCTTGCTCAGACTCGAAGACGCCATGGGGATTAAAGGAAACAGTTGGCATATAACAGACAGAGTTTCTTGTTTTAAATAGAATGTATGCATAACCATGAAGGATATATGAATATGCAATAGTGTAGTTTTAGGGGTGATTCCTTTGTTCACAAGGTATGCTTGTTGTGGCTTAAGTGCCCGAGAGCATCTGGACATCCTTAAGTCTTTGGTTTTTATTGTCTTGTAATTGTCCTAACTCTAAATTTTTATTACTCTAATTGTATTACTATTTTAATAACCATGTTATTATTATTAAAATTTTAAAAGCCAAGTGATTGGCATTTTTCACAATTATGGTCGCAAAAGATGGTTTCTAACACCTCTCTGCTGGGGCCTTGGGAGAGTCAGGGTGAGGAAGACGGGTCCTGCCCTATTTAGGCAGCCTCGCTCTGTTCCCCTGGTGTGTGACCGACAGATGGAGGTTATGATCTGATGTACAGCATGGACATAGCAATGGACATTATGATGTGATGGACATATGATGGACATAGTAAAAGTTATCTTGTTGTTGTATGTGAGAGTGAGTGAAAAATAAAAGTGAGTAAATGTAGATGAATGGGAGGATATGTAATGTAGATTGTTTATTCTGAGCTTTACTTTATCTCCTTGGAGGGAGGTGGATTGTGCTGATGTGAGAGTGAGTGAAAAATAAAAGTGAGTGTCGGCGAATGAAAGTATATGTAACAGTATTGTGAAGTAGAGAAGTATGAATAAACAGGCTTGAGGGTATGAATGTGTGTGAGAGTGAGAGATAAAAGTGAGTAAATATCGATGAATGGAAGTATATGTAATGTAGATTGTTTATTTTGAGCTTTATTTCCTTGGAGGGAGGTGTATTGTATTAAATGATATTGTGAGAAAAAGGATTTTTTTACGTGGGTAGTTGAAAGAAGGTGGTATTCAGGTTATTAGAGAAAGTGGGAAACAGAGGCATGGAGATAAGATTTTGAAAAACGGGACAGAAAACGCGTAAAAAATAAGAAAACAGGCAAAGAAAAGGGAGGGGAGCAAGAGGGAAAAAGAGAAAAACAAAAGGAGTGGGAAATCAATCAAAGGGATTTTGGAGGATCCCACAAGCACTGCTGAACAATTAGGGCAATTTTTAGGTTCAAACATTTATACTTGGGAAGAAATGCGGTCGATAATAAAGATACTATTTTCTCTGGAAGAAAGGGAAATGATCAGAATTGCAGGCATAAAAGCCTGGAGTAAAGAAAATCCACAGGCCCCCCCCGGGGAGGGCAAAATGCCACCTGCACCTCCTGAGTGGGGTCAAAATGATGAGGAGGGGAGAAAACATATGAATGAGAATTGTAATTTGATTGTTGGGGAAATAGGGGGAGCAGCATCTCGAGGGCAAAGTGCTGAGGGACTTTTGGGGCACAGCAGGGGAGGGGGGAGGCTCCGGCTGAGTGGTTGGACAGACTCGGGAGAAATAGGAGATAGAGTTCCAGAGTGGATCCTGAGACTGATGTGAGAAAAGCTTTGTTAAGGATTAACTTTGTGCTTGGCCAGATAATGGAAAAAATTGAAGATCGGCATGACAAATTATTAGATGATTTATTAAAGGAGGCTCAGAAAGTCTGTGGCCACAGCCAAACTAAAAGTAAAGATTGTGGCAGTCACCATGGGAGAAAAAAATTGCAAGAAAACAATAAAAACCCCACAGGCACTACTCCTAGATATGATGGTGGTAGAGACAGGGGAACAGGAAAGAATAAAATCCCAATGCAATCAAAGTTTCAGGAACATTCCAGGAACATCTGCTTTTACTGTCAGGGCAAAGCACATTATAAAATAGACTGTCCTAAGAGCGTAACAGATCTGAGAATTTGTAAAGAGATGGGCACCGAGGAAGAATAGGGATGTCAGAGGCTCTATTCTTTAGGGGACAAGTTCCATCTGGAGCCTGTGATAACTTTAAAAGTGGGTCCCCAAGAGGAAAAATTGGAGTTTGTGGTAGACACAGGGGCAGAAAGAACCTGTCTGTTAAGTATTCGAAAGGTTGTAGTGTAAACAAAGATACTGCAAATGTAACAAGAGCAAAAGGAGAAAGTTTCACAGTTCCTGTCATTAAAAATGTGGTAATAGAAGGAGCATAGTGAACATTAAAGATTCCTTTTGGGCTTGCCCTTTGGCCCAGGAGAGGTGAGAGATCTTGGCCTTTGAATGGGAGAATCCACAAACTGGGAGAAAACAGCAATTAAAATGGACAAAACTACCACAGGGGTTTACTGAATCTCCAAACTTATTTGGACAAGCTTTAGAAACAATACTACAAACATTCCCCACTCCTCCTAGAATACAAATTATCCAATATGTGGGTGATCTTTTACTTTCTGGGGAAGCTGAAGCTGAAGTGAGAGAGGCTACTATAAAGCTTTTGAATTTTCTTGGGGAAAAAGGATTAAGGGTATCAAAAGGAAAGCTGCAATTTGTAGAAGCAAAAGTAAAATATCTTAGACACTTGATTAGTAAGGGTAGTCAGAAGCTCAACCCAGACCGAATCACAGGAATTCTATCCCTTCCCCCTCCCTCTTCAAAGGGGGAAATCAGAAAAATACTCGGATTATTGGGATATTGTAGATTGTAGATTGAAGGATGCACACAGGCAGTAAAATTTTTGTGTGAATAAACTGACAGAGGAGATGATCTAAAATGGAGCATAGAAGATGGCGAAAAACTAAGAAAACTGAAGTTAAAACTAGCCCAAACATCAACTTTAAGCTTACCTTCACTAGCAAAACCCTTTCATCTGTACGGAAATGAAGAAAAGGGGGTAGCTCATAGGGTTTTGTTTCAGGAGTGGGGAGGAGTAAAGAGACCCGTGGCTTATTTATCAAAGATGTGGGATCCAGTAAATCAAGGCTGGCCAGTGTGTGTTCAAGCTATAGCAGCTACTGCAATCCTGGTAGAGGAAAGTCATAAACTGACTTTTGGAGGTAAATCAATTGTGTGCACACCTCATGCAGTATGAAATTTCTTCCGATTTGCATTGTGATTTTTATCTTGAAATACATAACTTACTGTACTCTAGGACTGAGAAACTAGTTTACAGCTGTGACATAGCAAAACCTGCCATTAATTTATTTTGAGTTGTTGCAGGCTGTTCACTCAAGTGGTTCTCAGTGTGTAAAGTTAAACTAAAGGTAACACCAGCTGCTTGGTAGGTCAATGAGAAACATTTTTTCTTCCTGCCAGTCCTTTTTCATGTACCCAACTGTGTTTTGCTTTCTTAGTTTTTTTGGTTTGTTTGTTTGTTATTTTTTCTGGAAGTGCTAACTACTTGCAGTGTACCTGGAACAGCAGCTAGAGTTGTTCATGCATGAGACTTCTGAAAAATAGGGCTCATTTTTTCCCCAGACTTGGAGGTGGCTTCATATAGAAAAGGGAACCTACAAAGCGAGGTGAAGAAAAGGTTTCAGTATATTCTAATGTAAGCTGTTAATTTTTTTACTTTCAGCATCACTGTGAGTGTGTGACACATACACATTAAAAAGATGGTGGGGGGATCTCTGCTTGCTGTAGGTTTATTTCTTGAATGAGTTAGAGAGCTGTGAGGAAGTTTTGGGCTCCCTGTGTGGATTACCCAGGCCTGCAGGGAGGGCTTGGCCATGATTCCCTCTGTGCTGCAGGCAGCCCTGCAGCGTGGCAGCAGTGGCTTGCCTCTGGTGAGTTTGCAGGCAGGGTGCTCCAGCACTGCCGTGCTCAGGGGCAGTTTCCTATTATGACATTAAGGCTTGAACTCAGGAGCGCCTCTTCCCACCCAGTTATTGTTTGTACCTTAGGAACCTCTTTAGAGAGTGTTTCCTGGCAGTCAAAAGGAGAGTATTGCAGAGAAAAATTCCTCACTTGCTGTCCTCCCCCTGCCCTCAACTCTATTCATATTTTGTCCATTCCCTCTTCAAAATACAGATTTGTAAAACTCATGCTCTGTGTCCTCAGATGGCCTTCCCAAATCAAACCTTGGCTTCCTTGCAAATTGCATTGCACTAACTAGCATTGCCTTAAATTTGTTTTGGTGCAGGCAGGGTCACTTTGGAAGTAAGTTGTTGTTTACTTTGTTCCTGCAACCTTTTCAAGCTTGTGAATGGAAAAATTGTGATAGCAAACCAAGTCTTTATTTTTGCACTGTCAGCTGTGAGTGGCTGGCAGCCTTGGTGGAGGGTGCCGTGAATTACAGGCCAGCAGAACACGCATAACAAAAGTAATTTACTTTGTAAGGAAGTTGAAAAAGGGGGGAGAGGTGATTGGCAGACTCACCTCTCCAGGATGTAGGATTAATGTTAGAAAGTGGACTGATATTGGAATGTGGCTGCTGAAATGTGAAGAGAGAAAAAGAAAGAGAAAGAGAGAGAAAGGGAGAGAGAGAGAAAGAGAGCGAAGGGGAGAGCGAAATACACCCCCAAGGTCCCCTCAGCCACAGCTATCTGTAAGTTCTCCCCCATTCCTGCTAGGCAGAGTGACATCAAGGAGGGGGGGAAGTGGGGAAGGACAGAGTTAAACCCAAGGCTGTGAACAGGACCACCAGTAGAGATAAGATCAAGGCTGAGATTGTGACTCTCACAAAGTGGTTTATTGTCTTAAGCAAGATTTCTTTTTTCTTTCTGATTGCTGTTGTTAAGAAGAGAAGGCTTTTGTTCTGAAGACTTAAAGTCTGTAAGACTAAAACAGTTAAATGTTACCCAAAAAGTAAAAGGCAAGAGATGTGATACATCTCATGTTAAAATTGGCCTGGTCTTTTTTATTTAACTAATTATAGCTCACAGGAAGAAGAATTTGCCTCTGTAGCTATTAACACAGCTGGATACAAGAAGAAGAAGTGGCTGTAGAAAAAGAGTTTAGTTAAACCCAGAAAGTTTTAAAGAAAACTAATGGTAAAAGTTAATGCAGTATTGTTTTTCTTTTAACACTGTGCTATTAAGAAATCCTTTCCAGGTACCATTAAAGCAGCAATCCAAACCATGGAAAGTGAATTCATGCCAGCAAAACCAAAGGACTTGTGAAGAAACTTGAGGAATGGACTATCACATCTAAACCGGGTGATACCAAATTGACTTCCAACCAGGACTGGGTGGTAATGGTTTGGGAAGACCCAAATGATCCAAGGCAGGTACAAAGAATAACACCTCACTGAGAAATAAGGCAAAGCTTGCATCACTGGTTCTAAGCCCGGCCTGAATAAACCCTGAGACGCCTCCGACACCTCCTTGGCAGAGGAACACTGCCACTTCAAACAGGAGGGTCGGGAGTGTTTCAGTCAAAGAGTTCTTATAGCCTGGCCTCAGCCTGTGGCTTGTACAGGGAAGAAGGGAAATTGCCATCAGTACTGTACTGTATACTTTATTTGATTCATCCCAATACTGGACACGCTAGCTGGGTTACAAGTGAATGTTCAAATTATGGGAATAATTGGCATTGTAGCTCACAAAATCTATGTTCTTGTTGCAAGAGGTATCAGTACTGAATCAATCCCCTATACAGATAGAACCCAAAACAACTGAAGTAATAACTTTGTTTTGTGGATGGGAATTATTAGTGCCTGTTGAGTGAGAGATACCTGAGGAACGGTGGGAAACCACAGTTAAGGAGTGTCGAAAAGGACTTGCCTAAAAAAATGAGTAAAAAGGAGTGACAAGGGAAACAGAGGGCAAGCCTGGACTGAGCACTGTACTCACCACCGAGAGGATCACACGTACCTGCTGTGGGAAGCAACCCCACAGGCAGGGGAGGTGAGGGTATAAGCCATGCCAGACCTCTGTCATTCCTATTTCTGTCTCTCATTTGTTGTCTTTTCCCTTCTGAGATACCAGCAAGATCGTGTCCCAAATGCTACAGAAAGTATTACACGGAAAGGAACCAAAGTTCCTTTTTGTTACACACACCCATGTCAACAGCCACAGACCCACCCAAACTGAGTACCTGCAGGCAACATGGGGAAAATATTGGATTACAAGGAACTTAGGAAAAAGTAGTAATACTTGGGGCATGGAATGTCCAAAAGGAGAGAGATGGATTTGTTTTACATTTGATCTTAGAAATATAGTCCAAGATTCAGTAAAAAGGCAATTAGTAAAAAAAAAAAAAAAAAAAAAGGTAAAACAAGCATAGCAGTCTAGCTCTGTATTAACCCCAAATTATATACTGCATCGCATTATAGGACTCCAAGCAGTTATAGAGGAGATAACAAACAAAGCTGCTCAGGCACTGGAATTAATACTGAGTCAGCAAAGCCAAACTATAACTGCAGTGGATTAAAATAGGCTGGCTTTGCGCTATTTATTGGCTAAAGAATGGGGTGTACAGATTGTTGAAAATAGATGGCAATGAGGGCGTCATCCTGGAAAAAACAAAGGATATCAGAAAAAAATTATGACCCTGGTATCAGTCCAAAAAAAACCAAAGGGAAAATAATGTTAAAAACTAACAGGTAGGGTAATGTATTGAAAATGGGATGGTGGAAGAAATTAGGATTCTTCCTTTTATATGTTACAAGTGTTTTGATATTTCTTCTTTGTTTAATCCCATGTTTTATTTGATTACCAACAGAGTCCAAAGAATGCAAGAGGATAAGAAATATTGCTCAAGCCAAATTATTTATAAAGAATAAGAGGAGGGATTGTGACAAATGCATATTTATGATTGGCTTTTCGCAAGTGTTACAATGAATATTATGTGTGTCATGTTAGAAAGTTATGCTGTATTAATTCTCTTACATATTGTGTTAAGCGTAGTTTTAGGTTACAACATAATATTAAAATAGAGACTATGTACGTGGGGGGAGTTTTCTTTTTAGGAATGAGATACTCGCTTCGAGGAACACCTCAGTCTTCCAAAGGAGAGGAATTTATGGCTTCTTATCAGAAGAAGCTAATTTCTTCAGGCCTTGCTTAGACTCCAAGACGCCAGGGGATTAAAGGAAACAGTTGACATACAAATCCTGCTGGATACCCAAATCCAATCCTAAATGGTCTCAAATCCCAAATCCCGGATGCAAAAATGAGGTGGCAATGCTCGAGGAGGGGTTGGGAGCACTGAAAGGGGTCCTGGTGCCTCCAGGTGTGGGGTCAGTGCTCAGCAGAAGCTGCCCAGGGACCCCTTGCCCCATGCCAAATCCCAGCCAGGCGTAAAAAACAAAGTTCACTCTTTGAGGTTTCTAAAAGTTTAATGAGAGATAAAAAAGCTTTGGCTATAAACACATTCCAAGTGTCACTGTCCCTGATGATGTCACCACCCCGATGACATCACAGCAGTGACACCACTGTCCTGAAGCAGCCTCGGGGATGTCCTTCATGGCTCTTTGGCACTTCTCAGCCACCACACAGCCACAGGGGGCAACAGGGTCACAACAGGAGCTCCAGATGAGGGTGTCGATGTCCCCAAATGACCCCAGCAGGTGACGTGTGGCCAGGCAGTAGCTGGCCTCCCACAGCCATTCAGCCTTGGCCACCTTGGCCACCAAGTCCCTGGGGACATCGGGAGACACCTCCTTTGTCCCCTTCAGGGTGGCCTCGACGTCCCCGAGCCGGCGCAGCAGCTCCCAGGGGAACACAGTGGCCTCGTCACACGCGGCCACCAAGTCCCCCAGCAGCCCCAGGGTCACCTCTGCCTGCTGCCACATCATGGCAACCAGCTGGCTGGAGCCACCTCGGCCTCTCCCGTGTCCTCTGCAATCTCCTCTTTAATGTCCTCTCCCTTGTCCTCGCCCATTGCCCATCCCATGGCCTCTCCCATGGCCTTTATTATGGCCTCTCCCGTGTCCCCTTCTGCGGCCTCTCTGATGGCCTTCCTTACGGCCACAGCGGTGGCCTGGCCAGTGGCCATGTCCCTGCAGGCGTCCCAGAGCTCGGTGGCCTCCTCCACCAGCAGGAACCAGCTGTGCACCAGCGCGGCCACCGGCCCCCACCAGTCGCTGGCCGCGCTTGTCACCAGGTCCCAGGTGACCCCCGGGGTGCTCTCATGGGTGGCCAGGGCCCAGCCCAGGGAGGTGACATCGCAGCACCACCAGGTGACACTGACTGGGCCAGTGTGTCACGGAGGAGATAGATGAAACTCTCCAGGGCCGGGTGAGGTACCTTGGGGACACAGCCAGCATCATGTCCCTGTCCAGACTGGCCATGGTGGCCACCAGCTTGCCCAGGATGGTCACCACAGTGGCCTGCTGCTCCAGCAACTGGGAAGGAGATGGGGAGGTGTCAGGGACCTCGTGGAACTTGTGGCCTCCTGCAGTGGCCCCTATGCCCTCCCGGGGTCCCCTTTGTCCCCTCCTGTAAGAGGCTGTCTGAAGACCCTCACCCATTTGTCTGCTGATTGCAACGAGAAGAAAAACCCCCCTGCTGCAGTTCCGGCTTGGAGAAGGCAACAGTGCAGGTGCAGCCACTGCACCATCACGGCAGCTGTTCCCAAGGAGGCCTGGCAAGGACTTGGCAAGGACTTGGCAAGAATTTGGCCAGGACTTGGCAAAGACCCGGCATGGAGCCAGCACAGGGCGGCTGCTGCAGTGCCTACTCCACTCTCCACCCTTAAGCTGAATGAACTGTTGGGGTGACCCTGGTGGTCTCTCACTGCAGACCCCTCACCTGCCTCATTACCACCGTGACAGAGATCAAGAACCCTCTCCCCAAGGACTGAGGCTGAGACCCCGACCACAGAGAGTGGGGGGGAGAATGACATGATCTGTTCTGCTCCAGTAACTTCAGTGGACTTATTCTTCATTGTGTTCATCCTGCCCAGATGGTTTTCAGTAGATTCACCTGTTACCCCCACAGCAATTTCAGTAGACTCTCATTGTTCTGCATGTTCCCCCCTTTTCCCTCTGTGGACTATAACTGGACCCCTGGGCTGGGCAGGGCTTTGCAGACTCTCCCCAGCACAACAAGACGGATCCCCATGGTCCAGACCAGTGAGGATCTGACCTGTGTTGGCAGCTATTCCCATCCCCCTCTCCTCTCTCTCCCTCTGTATCCTTCCTATTTCTTTTCTGATCCCACTATGGCATTTATTGTTTTGGCCCCTAATAAAGGTGCATTTGTTGTGATTAAACTGATAGTCCCCTGCTGTTTGTCTTTTGCACTTTGGGATCAGCTAACGAACCATCACCACACCCCGCTACAAGTGGATCGTGACACAAGGCAAGCAAGGAGAGTGCAGCAGTCAAAGCCCTTTCTCACCTGCACACCAAACCGGCTGGTGCACTGGTTCTGGCCCTGCTCTCTGCTACCCCCACTTGTTAAGACGTGAGATGGGGTCCCACGGATGGATTTGGGTGAATATATGCAAGAGATCTCTGTTGGTTGCTCTTGGGGTATGAGGTTTATACAGGATGGAGAGAGGTCCTGCCTCGAGCTGCCAGACGCAGCACATGGCTGGGCCTGAGGTGATGGGGGAGGGGAGAGACAAAGAGGGGAGCGGGGACTCCCGGAGGAAGTTCCAGGAGGAGAAGGGAAGATCCAAGAGGGCGTCTGGCCCCTCGGAAACCCTTTATCAGGGGGGTTCAAGGTGGGCTGGAACAGGACCTGGGTCAATGGGGTCACAGAGACTTGATGGTTCAGGGGAGGGTTACAGGTGTGGGGTGAACCATACATTCGGGGGGGTGAAATGGAACAGTCCATTTGGCCTTTGTGTTGCCTTTACAAAGGACAACCAGGGACCTGGTTCAGGTGGCAGCACGGCGGCCTGGTCTCGCCCAAGCCACTCGGGCTAATCAACACACGCAGACACCAATATGGCAGACGGTCGAAAAGCCTTTATTATCCTATCTCGTGGGTTTAAATAGTTTTAGGGGTCTTTGCTACGTCAGAGGGGGGTTGGGGGGTCTCAGGGATTAGTAAGGAGTGGAAATTTACCAGGGCAGGTGTGGCTACATGCTCCTGGGGCTTCTGGGGTTAATAGATAACGTGGGGAAGAGAGAGGGGGAGGGGTCTATCTTTCCGTCACATCCCGTGGTCTTCCGCTTCGCCTGTCCCTTATCTACTACATCTCCCCCCTCCTTATCACATACAAAATGAGGTAGTCGTAGATATAGGCACTGGAGTGAGGTACAAACTTGTAACTTGTTAAGGAAAGGGTGGTTTGGTAGATCTGGGTAGACTTTTCAAGGCAGGTGTTGAAGGCTTTAGCTACTGACTGTGTTTGCAGTTTTTTGGTTCACAGCATTTGTTGGTGGCCTATGAACAGAATGTTTGCCCTTTCCAGACGGGTCTGAACAAACGAGACTAGTTTGTTCAGCAGGCATGGTCCTATGGTAATAGCTAAAAGCAGTATTGCCAGTGGACCTACCAGGGCGGAAATTAAAGTGGTGAGCCAAGGTGATTGATTGAACCAGGATTCAAACCAGCTCTGTTGGGTTTCCCTGTCTCTCTTTCTCTGAGCCAGTCTGTCTCGGAGTTCTGCCATGGAGTCTTTAACGACTCCTGTATGATCTGCATAAAAGCAGCATTCCTCCTTCAAGGCTGCACACAGTCCTCCCTGCTGCATGAACAAAAGGTCCAGACCTCGCCTATTTTGTAAAACTACTTCTGAAAGCGAAGAGACTGATTTCTCTAGGTAGGAGATGGATTTCTAGATCCTCTGCAGGTCCTCGTCGATGGTCATTTGCAGCTGAGAGAGTCCGTGCTGTTGGGTTGCGATGGCTGAGACACCCGTGGCGGTGCCAGCTGCTCCCAAGCCGAGCAGCATCGCGATAGTTATACCTGTGATGATTTCCCTTTTGTGGAGTCTGTTAGGTTCTTCGAGAAGATGGTATATCTCTTCGTCCAAGTGGTACAAGACCCTGGGGACAATCAGAACTTGAACACAGAAATCGGTAGAGTCATTGAATTTGGCAAGGAACACACAAGGACTCACTCCGGACCTTTGGCAAACCCACATCCCAGACGCAGATGGGATCACCCACTTGTTAGTTTTTCTGTTGGGTTTGACAACTTTAGTGCAGAAGTTGCCTTTCTGCTTTGCTAAGGTTGCATTCCCAAAACATCTGCCCTGTCCTGTGATTTGAGTCAGGGTGATTCCTCTGCGGGGAGTGTCCCATCTGCACTGGTGGGGGGCGCTAGCTGTGGAGTAACTGAAGGGGGTGTCCAAAGCAATGCCTTCATAAAAAGGGGGTTTGATATCATAGCAAAGCCAACAGGAGTTAGTTAGGTTTGGTTTGGTTTCGTTTAGGGTTAGGAAGGTAGCTTCTAGCATACGAAAGATTGGGTTTGGGTCTGACTCAGCCGTGTGGCCTATCTGGGGGGTATCTGCAAGGCTGGTCGGGGTGTCAGTGGCTTTTGGGGTCAGGGTTTTGGGGTGGGTTGTGTTTTTCCCTCTCAGCACATTCTTGATAATTTTGTTGGGTCCCACTGGTCGAGGTGTTGGCGGCTGGAGCCTGATAATTCTCACATTCACCCACCTTCTCGGTCCTCTGAGGACCACTGTCCATGTTCTACCCGTGGCCCAGCTAGGGTGATCTGGCTGTAGGACAGTCATGTTATAACTTACGCATCCCCGTTGTCTAGGCTGTGCATTGTGGTCTCCGCAGCCAAAGGGTGCCCAGGTGAACTGTAAGAATTTGTCGGGCTCCTGCGGTTGCCACCCATCTCCCCATGGTCTGGCATCTGTAACAATGGTTTCGCAGCCCCAATATCCACAATGTCCCCACCCCGGGTAGTCACAGTACCTTTTCCCTGGGTTGGACGCTGGGCACCAGTAAGATATGTACATGAGTATGATGTGCGGGCTTGAGGGCCGTATTTTCGGTTGCCCTGGAAACAGATCGGCTATGTGGAATACGAAGGATGGAGCGTTTGCGGTGGTGACCTCTTTGAACACCTTGTCACTTGAAAGATGTTGCATGACCCATCTGAACGGCTGGTGAGGGTAGTGGCCTGGGTCGGCTTGCCCCCCGGCCACAAGCCCCACCAGCAGGATTGCACAGAGACACTGTGCGAGTCTGGGTCTCACCGCCGTGGGACGCTCAGGTTCTGTCTGGTGGCTTGGTGGTCCGTTATCTCTCTCTGGAGCAGGGGTGTGTGTGTCGCGGGGACGGTCCACGAGCGTGTCCTGCGAACGAAAACTCACAGTTTTCCATTAGTTTCATTCTGAAGGTCAGGTTTGATCGACCTGAGTGGACACCACCTGATCTTGTCCTCCTTTTTAACTGCCGCGTACCCCCGTCCCGTAAGCACCAGTCTCCAGCCCCGTTCCCACTCGCCTAGCTCGTTTTTGACCATGACCTGTGGGCCCTCCTCTAGTGTCTGGGTGGCCCAGTGTTTTCGAATGGGACTGTTTGCTTCATCTCCCCTAGGGAATTGGTTCAGTGCTAATAGCGCGGTTGCTAGCATGCGTGTCTGGTCTCCTGAGGGGATGGAATTGGCAAAGCCCTCTGCCTTTGCCAATACTTCTAACTTGGCTTTTAGGGTCTGATTTGCTCACTCAACAATGGCCTGTCCGGTGCTGTTATATGGGATTCCCTGCGCTAAGGTGATACCCCACACCGAGGCGAATTCCCGCACTGATTTGGAGATAAAATTGGAAGCATTGTCAGTTTAAATTTGCTTGGGGATACCAAGCCATGCCATAACTGTCAGCCAGTGCTGGATCGTGGCCTTGGAGTTGGGTTTGAGGTGCTGTGTCGCTATGATCACTCCACTGTAGGTGTCCACTGTCACTGCAAGCCATGCTCGGGGTTTCAGCAGTTCGCAGAGGGTGAAGTCTGACTGCCAGATTTCTGACGCCTTGAGGCCCCTCGGGTTGACTCCACCGGTCCATAGGGGTGACTTCTGGCAGTGAGGGCAGGTGGCCACTACGTGTCTCGCGTCCGCTGTCGAGATCCCGCATCTCTTCGCCAGTGCTTTGGCCCCTATGTGGAGTGACTTGTGCAGCTGACGAGCTTCCTGCAGCGTCCACACTTCCTTCGCTGCGGCATCTGCTTTGTCATTTCCAGTCTGGAAGAAGCCCTTGACTGGGTTATGGCTGTTGACGTGAATGACGGACACGGTGCCCTGGCGTGAGGAGAGTGCCTCTTCAAGCATGGAGGCCGTCGTGGATGTTGACACACCTGGTCTTGACATGGCTAGGCAGAGCTTTGCCACGAATATAGAGTCTGTCACGATGTTGAGGTGTTCGTCCTGGAAAAGTCCGCACGCCAAGACCACTGCTGCTGCTTCCAGCTGTTGCACTGACAGCGTGGGGTCACACGTTTTGACGCAATGCCATGTTTCTCCTGTTTGCCACACTGCTGCTGCGGTAGAAGTCATGGAGGAGGCGTCTGTAAAGACCGTTGGTCCTGGTTGCGGTCGGTCCATGACCTTCGGTGGCACATCTATGTCGACAATGGTCAGTAGCTGGGTCCAAGGTGGTTTGGTGGCGTAGGAAATTTCTCCCCCGAAGCCAGTGAGAGCGAGGGCCAGGTGCTCCGATATCGCAGTTGACTCCGTGGTTGGTCACTTGCGGAAGGGGAGGTGGATCCTTGCCGGCTCGGTTCCCAGGTGTCTCAGGGCGAGTCTCCTGCCTTTCATGATGAGGTTAGCAACGCATTCAACTCCTGGGGAGAATGCGTGAGTTGGTCTTCCGAGGACCACCCATTGGATCGGCTGGGACTTTTCGGAAGGTCCTTGGGCAAGTGCTCCAACTCCTCCCTTCTGCGTGAAGTGGACGTATAAGTCCAGTGGTACGCTCGGGTTCCACCTGGCAAGCAGGCTAGTGGACATCTGACGTTTGATGAAGTCGAGGGATTTCGTTGCTTGCGGCGTCAGCTCCTTGGGGTCCCAGGGGTGTTTTCCTTTCAGGAGGTCATACAGGGGGTCCATGACCTCTGGGGGAACTAGGATGATGTTGCGGAGCCACTGCAGAGATCCCACGAGTCGCTGCATGTCGTGGAGAGTCTTGATGTCTCGGCGGACCTTTATCCTGGGTGGGGTCACGTAGGAGTTTGTGATCCCCACTCCCAGGAAGGTCACGCACGGTCCTCTCTTGATCTTCGTGTTCGCGATCTCGAAACCGTTGGCCTGGAGGGTTTCCGTGATCGTGGACACTAGATGATCCACTTGGCCTGCCGATGGTGCAGCGACGAGGATGTCGTCCATGTACTGAATGATGGTCGCAGCAGGGTGGGAGTGTCGGACTGGCATCAGTGCCCTGTCCACGGTAATCTGGCATATGGTCGGGCTGTCCACAAGGCCTTGAGGTAGCACCTTCCATTGGAAGCGGAGGTTAGGTCGCTCGCCGTTCGGGAACACGACGGAGAAGGCGAACCGTTCTTTGTCCTCGGCATGCAGGGGTATTGAAAAGAAACAGTCTTTGATGTCCAGCACTGCGCATGGCTGCCCTTCAGGGATGGCTGAGTTCGCGGGCAGTAGTGTCTGAACTGGACCCATGGGCTGAATTGTCTTGTTCACTTCCCTCAGGTCGTGGACGAGGCGGTAGCCTTCTCCTGATCTCTTGGGGATTACAAACACAGGGGTGTTCCACGGGCTGGTGGAGGGTTCAATGTGGCCCTTTTGTAGCTCGCGGTCGACCAGTTCCAGCAAGGCTGTCATTCGAGGCTTTGACAGGGGCCACTGCTCAACCCATACAGGGTCTGGTGATTTCCAAGTCAGTTTGATTGGCAGCAGTGGGTGTACAGCAGTGGCCCTCATTATAAATTTGTAATCCTGACTCCTAGCATGGCAAGGATGTCTCTTCCTATCAGGGGTGGGGAGTTTTGCAAGATATAGGGGTGGATTGCTACTGTTTGTTCTGGTCCTTTCTTTGTATGGAGCGTTATAGCTACCAATTGGGTGCTTTTCCAAGCTCGGGACAACCCTCCCACCCCGTTCACTGGAGGGACCTCCTTGTACTGCCAGTGCCGGGGCCATAGGGCTTGGGGTAGGATTGTGCAGTCTGCTCCTGTGTCTGCCCAAAACTGAAGCCCTATTATGTGGGGGTCCCGACTGCCATAGAGGCAGCATGTCCCCCAAATTTTCGGGGTTTCCTTCCCTATTTTCAGGGCCAGGGCCACCCAGGGGTTGTCCCAACCTGGGGCGCCCCCTGCTGACCCTGTGGCACAGGCGCTGCTTGCGGTGGCGGTGGGTACAAAGGCGCCGTGGGCTGTGCCGTGAGACTTGTTGGCAAGGGTATGAAGTTGGCTGCTTCCTGTGGGAGAATGGGGTACGAGGGCTCCCCGCTCCATTGGGGGTTGGCATGGATGGGCCGCCTCATATTCGCAGCGGGAGGAGGCTGGGTGCGGCCCGCAGGCCCCCTCCCTTTTCCGTTTCCCTGGAGCCGGGACCTGCATTCCCTAGCAAGATGCCCCTTCCTCCCGCAACCCCAGCAGGATCCCCGCGGGCGTGTTTGGGGCGGAGGTGCTGCGGCAGGCCGCCGTGCCGGCTGGGGGCAGCTCACCGCGATGTGACATGCCTCACCGCACTTGAAACACGCCATGGCATTGGTCAGGGTGTGGACAGCTGCCTGAATGGGCGTCAGGTGTTCCTCCTTCACTACGTGTCTGATCATGTCGACCAGGCTAGCTCCGGCTGGCAGGGAGCGTAAAATATCCTTGGTAATAGAGTTGCACTGCTGGCGCAGGCAGTCGGCTACCACGGGGCCCTTTGCCTCTGCCGGCAGGGTGGAGGAGTCTATCGCTGCCTGCAGGCGATCTACGAACTGTGTGAAGCTTTCGCTCTCTGCCTGCCTCACGGTGGACCATGGTGCCGGCTTGGCCACGACTCGGGAGGCGGCGCGGATAGCCTCTCTGGCAGCCCGAGTGGTCGCCCTGACCTCCTCAGCCTGCATCTGTGCGGCTTGTTGTTGCGGCGTGATCATATCATCATGTTTTCCTATCAGTCTGGATAAGCTCGATCTGTGTAGGGGCTGCCTCGCGCCAGACGCTTGGGCTAACTGCTTCCTACAATTATCCTCCCATTCCTGTCTGAAGACAATCATTCCCGCACCATCAAGTATCATGCGCCCTATCCGTTCGATATCAAAGGGAAGCAAGTCATCGTTGCTAAAAAAACCATCGATCAATGTAGTGACTATAGCCAAGTTGATCCCTTTTTCTGCAATGGCTTTGACAATTGACTGTATGTCCTTTGGGTTTATCGGGGTATATACCCTTTGTTGGTTCCCTTCCGGACCGGCAAGCCTCACTGGGAAGGCTTGTATGGCGGCCGCTGGGGACCATTCAGCACAAGCTATCTTTATTTTCCCCCAGTCAGTAAACTGGGCTGGTTCGTATTGTAGTTGTTTTTCGGCGCGGCTTAGAGCTTTACTCGGTTTTGTTTCAAACTGTGCTGGTTCCGTTTCGTCCGTCTCGGAGCCATAGCCAGCCTCCGTCAGCTCCTCTGAGCTGGTGGAGCTGTCGCTGGTCTCCGAGCTGGAAGACGAGTGCCAGCGCACTTCCGGGGCTCCGCGCCGTTTTGTCCAGCCCCGAGCTCGCTCCTCCCCGTGGGGGTGGCGCCGCTCCCGCCCCCCCGGCTCTCCGCGCCTCCCGCAGGAGGTGGCTTCTCCCTTATATGGTGGCAGCTTCAGGCGCGGCTGCTGGTTGGTTCCGCGCTCTGTGCCGCTCTCCGCCTCTTTCTCCCGCGCACGCGCATTCCCGAGATTGCGCACTTCCCGGGCTTTCGCGCCGAGACTACCCGGGCCCCGCCCCTCTCTGCCGCTGTCGGCGCCATTTTCAAAGGGATAAGGAGGCGGCATGGCGGCCCTGTTCTCCCGAGCCGCGGTTTCGGCGGCTCGGGCTTCTTTCGCCAGCCCTTGCCAGAAGCGCTCCGCGTGCCTTTGCATCTCCGACAACGGATCGCAGGCCGGTGGCGGCGGCGGGACGGAGGAATTTGCGGTCTCTCGGGGGGTTTGAGCGGTGGGGGGTTTCTGGGGATTTTCGGCGGCGGGTGTGTCGCGGGGGGTTCCTGCGGGGGGGGGTGGGCTCTGATCTGGGGGAGGGGGTGTCGCACTGAGCCCCCCCGGGTCCCTGCTGCCGGGCAGATCGCTCTCAGGGGCAGTCTGCGTTCCCGCTCCCACACCGAGTTTGGGAGTTACTAATAAACACGTGCGCGCCGCGGTCCATGTCTCCTGCTCCTCTATCGCTTTGCGTAGGGCTTTTTCTACTCTGCCCCACGCTTTAAGATTTCTGCCGCTGCCGGAGGATTTTGTGTCCTCGGCTAGCGCGGCAGTGCATTTGTCCCATATTTCCGGATGTAATACATCCACGGGGCGCTCGATTGCCCCTAGCTCAAGCAATCTCGCTACGGCAAGATGAAAATCCTTGAGCTTACACCCAATACCCCACTGTGAATAAATAGCACTCACGATCCTTGCCATTGCGTCCATGACGCCCGCGGATCCAAGGGACGTCTCCCCTTACGCCTGGGTACGGTCCGACCGTCCCGGCTGCTGCTTCTGTCCAGGTGAATCCCGTCCACCGGGCAAATTTTTCCCTTTTTTTTTTCTTCTTTTGTCCCGGGTTTCGGCACCAGTATGTTGCCTTTATAAAAGACAACCAGAGACCTGGTTCAGGAACAGCACGGCAGCCTGCTCTCGGCCAGACTGCTCGGGCTAATCAACAGACGCAGACACCAATATGGCAGACGGTTGAAAAGCGTTTATTATCCTATCTCATGGGTTTAAATAGCTTTTAGGGGTCTTTGCTACGTCAGAGGGGGGTTGGGGGTCTCGGGGGTTAGTGGGTAGTGGAAATTTACTAGGGCCGGTGTGGCTGCATTCCTCTGAGGCTTCTGGAGTTAATAGATAAGTGGGGAAGAGAGGCAGAGAGGGGGATGGGTCTATCTTTCCGTCACACCCCGAAATCTTCCGTTCGCCTGTCCCTTACCTACCACAACAGAGCAGCCTCCTCTCTCGGGCTCTTGCCTGTTTTCAATGCCTTGCCCAGGTGCTGGCCCTGCCCCACAAGGCCTGGGCTGAGTCCTGCCCCTGCACACTCCGCCAGGCTGAGATGGACACTGATGGTTTCTGTGCCAGGCTCTCCCAGCCCAGCCCAGCTCCCTGCAAGCTCTGCCAGCTGCCCTGAGCTCTGGGCAGCACCAAGGGCCTCTCCCCAGCACAGCCCAGCCGGCTCTGGCCCCACAGCTCTGCTCAGGCCAGGCTGCTCTGGGCACTGCCCCACGGCCTCAGCCCCTGCCAAGGGCACAGCAGCAGCTGCAGCTCAGCCAGGACTCAGCCCCACCATGGGGGAAGGGACTTGGCCAAGGCCAAAGGAGCTCCCTGGCTGCCCTGCTCCCCTCTGGCTGAGGTGCTGAGAGCTCTTTCACCTCTCCTGCACCAGAAATACTCAGGGTTGTACTCACAGAGTCAGTGGACATTGGGACGTTCCAGCTTCAGGAGATCACTCCAGGAGCTGCAGCTGCATTGTCCTGCAGCCAGGGGTTCCTGTGCCAAGGGCTGGCAGTGATTCTGCCCCAGGCACTTCTCAGCACCTTCCCAACCCTGACTGATTGAAGCTCTCTGTGCCTGTGTGCTGTGCCCGGGCTGGCTGCAGGCAGTGCCCCTGCCCTGCTGGGCTGGGAGAAGAGCTGCTCATCAAGAGAAATGATCCTTGGAAGCTCTTGGTGTTCAGGAGCTGCTTCTGTGCCAGGAGCCTGGCCCAGCTCAGCAGCACAGACACAGCACAAGGACTTTAATGACCCTCTCTGGCTTTGTGCTGAGGCCCTAGGCATCAGTCCCTGGGAAGGAGCTGAAGAAACCTCTCAAGAATCAAGTCAGAATCCAACTCCAAAGTTTCTTTGACTTTTAATGAGTCTGAATGAGGGACACAAATGAGAAAGTGTCTCCAGGCCCCAGACAGAGCAGAGAATTGGAGGCAGTGATGACAGGTGGGGACAAAGAGAAGCCAAGTCTCAGTGCCCTGGGGCACAGCAGCTTCTGTGCCACCAAGGGCTATCAGGAGACACCTTGTGCTGAGGCACTGGGGCCTCCTGCACAGCCGCAGCCAGGCTGGGCACTGTCACCTCCTTATCCTGCCCTCAGCATCTCCCCCTAGCCCACATCCCAGTGGCCTCAAGGATCTGCTGGAAGGAGTCCCTGGGGAGCCTTGGTCAGGAATGGCCCTGGGGCCTCCTTCATGCTCAAAGGGACTGCAGGTTTTTCAAAGGACTTTGGCTTTTGCCTTGGAGACTCTGAGAGTTTTGTTCAATCATGGCCTCCAATTAGCTGCTGTAATTAGTCCCTGGAGAGGCTTTGTCAGTAACAACAGAGCGTGGGCTCATTAATGCTTCAAGGAACTCAATTATTTTAAGGTACTTGGTGTTTCCCCTCTGATACAGACTCTGTGAGAGGTTTGTGCAATCATGGCCTCAATTAATCTGTTTTAACGAGTCCTTTGAGAGCTTTGTACTGACACTCAGTGGGGCTCATTAATGCTTTGAGATACTCAGTTGTTAAGGTACTTTGGAATATCCTTTCCACACTGAGTCTCTCAGAGGTTTTTGTGCCATCCTTGCCTCCAATTCACTCCTCCAAGGAGTCCATGAGGAGCCTGTGTTGGGAATGGTCCTTAGTGGGACCCATTAATGCCTCGAGACTTTGACTCCTGGAAAGGCTTGTGCCATCTCCTCTCAGGCCCTGAGGTTCCAGGGCTCAGCTCCAAATGCACCACGGGGCTCATTAGGATCAAGCAAGTCCTGACGAACCATGGCTCTGCCTTGATTTCTCTCTGCTCTAGTGCCATTCATTAAGAAGGTTTCCTACAATATTTATGGAGTGATATTTTAAAGAGCTTCTAGGAAATATGTATTCCTGTTTTAAAGGGTCTCTTTTATTGCTGTTCTTATTACACAAGAGGAGATTACAGAATGCAGTGACTGATAATGATCCCAGGACTCTTTTCAGGAGGTCTGGCCTGCTCAGAAAAGCTCTGCCTGGAGGTCTGACCCAGCATGGACAACCTTGCTCCACATTCCCCAAGCCCATCCTGTCTCTCCTCACTCACCTGGGACCTGCTTTGCTTGGAGAACTGGCTGCACTCAGGAATAAAGGGCCTTTCTTTCTTTTTGTTTTGTAGCAAATCCTGAGTTTCCCCATTGAAAACAGATACCCTCTGTAAGAGGCAATCTGAAGACCCTCACTCATTTGCCTGCCGATTGCCACGAGAAGGAACTCCCTTCCCCCACTGCAGTTCTGGCTTGGAGAAGGCAACAGTGCAGGTGCAGCCGCTGCACCGTTACGTTCTGTTCCGAACGAGGCCCGGCAAGAACTTGGCAAGGACTTGCCGAAGACCCAGCGTGGACCCAGCTCAGAGCAGCCCTCTGCAATTCCTGCTTCACTCTCCACCTTTAAGCCAAATGAACTGTTGGGGTGACTCTGGTGGTCTTTCACTGAAGACCCCTCATCTGCCTCCTTACCACCGTGACAGACGGAGATCAAGAACCCTCTCCCCAAGGACTGAGACTGAGACCCCTACCACAGAGAGTGGTGGTGGGGGGGAATGACATGACCTGTTCTTCTCCAGTAACTTCAATGGACTTATTCATCATTGTGTTTGTTCAGCCTGGATGATTTTCTGTAGATACACCTGTTCCCCCCATAGCAATTTCAATAGACTCTCATTGTTCCCCCCTTTCCCTCTGTGGACTATAACTGGACCCCTGGGTTGGGCAGGATTTTGGAGACTCTCCCCAACACAACAAGACGGATCCCCATCGTCCGGACCACTGAGGACCTCGCCTGTGTTGGTAGCTATTCCCATCCCCCTTTCTTTCTCTCTCTCTCTCTCTCTCCTTTTTATTTCTTTTCTGACCCCACTATCGCATTTATTGTTTTTTGGCCCTTAATAAAGGTGCATCTGTTGTGATTAAACTGATAGTCCCCTGCTGTTTGTCTTTTGCACTTTGGGATCGGCTAACGAACCTTCACGACACCCTGCTATAAGCGGATCGTGACACCCTCCTCAAGTGTGTTGCAAACCCAAGGTGGCCAAGTGCCTCCAAGACCACTCCAGATCTGCCCTGGGCCAGCTGTGAGGGTGGATCATCAGCCCAACCTGCACTGGGCCATTGCAAGGGACTCTTGCCATGGTCACTGCACTGACCCCACTGCTGGGTTTGGGTGCCATGGCAACCCTCATCAGTTCAAGTTTCCTTGGAAACCACCCCAGGACCCCTTTCTGCAGCCAGGTTCCATGGCCACTTGCCTGCAGAGCTGTTACTGCCCTCGGCTGCCATGGCAGCCCTCAGGACAAAGCGGTGCCAGGGCTGTTCCAGGCACAATTGCAGTGCCACTCCTTGGTGCCACCAGGTGCCACAGCAACAGCCACAGGGACCCATTCCTTAGTTTGGTGCCACAGCAATCAATGCCTGGAGGCATTGTGATGGTTGGTTGCCATGGAAACATGCCCTGGGCCTTTCTTCACATCTGCTGTCACAGCCCGGAGACAGAGGGGATTCCTTGCCGGGGCCTTGTGCCATAGGCACCTGCCCTGTGTCACGCTGGCCGGTCAGGAACCACGGAACCAGCAGCAAACGGCAGTGCCAGGGCCAAGGACAGGTCAGGCAGACAGAAAGGGGCAGTGCTGGGCACTGTTTCCATGGCAAGCCTCACTGGGTGTGACACCTGGGACACCTTTCCTGTCAGGTTCCATAGAAACCCCTTTTTGGGACTGATGGCACGGACACTGGCACTGAGACGCTGCTGGGACACGTGCTGAGCACAGGGCTGAGCACACAGAGATGGTTTTGCTCTTGCTGAGCTCCCACTGAGCCAAGGCCTGTCCTGCCCCCCTGGGCCACGCTGGGGAGGGGCTGGGGCTGGCAGGGAGGTGTGGAGGGGACACAGCCAGCACAGGTGACCCCGCTGGCCCTGGAATACCCCAGCCCATAGGACATCCTGGTCAGTGTATAAAGTGGGGGGAGTAAGGAGCAAGGGGAACTTTTGGAGTGAGGGCTTTTGTCTTCCTAGGTAACTCTTAGGCAGGATGGGGCCCTGTTTTGCTGGTGCACAAGGTAAGCACCAAAAACACAGACACCAACCGAAGGAAGTGTGTAATTTATAGAATGCAAAACAGCAAAAACTGACAAAAGGAGAAGCTCTGCAAAGGACATAGTCATTAGCCAAAGCTACAAAACCAGCTCAGCAATGCACCCAACCATCACTACCAAAGATTGCCTACATTGATTAAGATAGATTTAGCAGCAGTAACTCTCAGACTTTACCATCACCCAGACCCACACAGCAGCTTGGAAGAAGCTGTTGCAGCCAAGAACTGCAGAGCCACTCCTAGACACTGGAAATTCCTGCAGGTGCCTCCAGCCCCAGATGAGTCGCCAGCCTTGCTGTGAGAGGGCCCAGCTCTGATACTGCTCAATAAACAAACTGACAGCAGTGTGGGAGCATCTGTTTTCATCCTCCTCTTGGGTCCCTCCCAAAGCCTGGCCAGGGCCCAAGGAGGAACCAAGGGAGCTGACTTTGATCCTACAGCCCCAAGCCAGATGGGGCCTTGTCCACCTTCTAAATACAGAAAGGTAAAGCCATGTTTGAATAATGAACACATCCAGTGATGATATTGCTAATAATGCATTGTTCAGGAGCAGCTACAAATACAAAATTGGATTAGAAAGTTCTCTTTGGTTACAAGATGCAGCTGAGGATGTGTAATCAGTTCCTAACTGTTAGAGGTGGTGTGCCCAATTCTGTTAATTGGGCAGTTTACTTTATCTCTTCCATAACCAATCATCTCTCTGGGAAAAATCTTCTGCTAATGGGCCATTGTATGTCACTGCATGACTGATAAAAATGAAATCATCCCATTGTGAGATGCTCCACCCAGTGGGAGGAGCCAAGCATTCCTGCCTGGATATAATCTCAGACTTCAAACACCACAGCCAGCCTTTTCCCACTGCATTCTCAGAGGAGCAGCTTTTCTTCTGCACTGGATTCCCATAGGAAGATTCCCAAAACCACCACTACTAGACCTACAGAGGCAAACTCCACCCTGCTCCAGGATCACTGCTTGAACAGAAGCACACCTGTCACTGCAGGAGGACTGCAGCCACCATTTAATTGGACTGCTGCCAACACCCTGACCCACAGTGTGTCAGGTCATATTCTGACTCGGTCAGTGGTTTTTCTTACGTTTGTCCCATTGCATTTGCATTTTTGATATTCTCCTAGTGAAGGACTGCTCCCTTTGGCACACAGGCAAATCCCATCCTGCCTTTTTCCTTCCTTGCCAGACGAGGAGCTGAAGATGGAGTCCAGAGTTGACAAATCCCCATGGCAGAACCTCATGGAAGAGGCTGTTTTGAGCGGCTCCATGGAACAGGAATCCAATGGGGAGGAAAAGCCCAAGAGATCCCACAGGAGGAGGGGCTCCAAACCCAGCCCAGGGTGCTCTGAGGAGGAAAGACCCAACCTGTGCCAGGAAGGTGGACAGAGCTTCAGCAAGAGGTCAGAGCTGGTGGTCCATGAGCAGCTTCAGAATGGGGAGAATCCCTACAAGTGCTTGGAGTGTGGAAAGAGCTTCAGACAGAGCTCTCACCTGCTCCACCACCAGATGATCCACACGGGGGAATGGGCCTATGAGTGTGGGGAGTGTGGGAAGGGCTTCAGGTGCAGCTCTGAGCTCATCACCCACCAACGCATCCACACCGGGGAGAGGCCTTACGAATGTCCTGAGTGTCCAAAAAGGTTTCACACCAGCTCCCATCTCCTTCTGCATGAGCGGATTCACACAGCCGAGAGGCCCTTCCGCTGCCCTGACTGCGGGGAGGGCTTCAAGCATAACTCCCACCTCGTCAGGCACCAGCGCATCCACACTGGGGAGAGGCCGTACAGGTGTCCCCAGTGTGGGAAGAGCTTCACCCAGAGGTCTAACCTTACCAGACACCAACGGAGGCACCAGTAAGAGAAGCCCTGCAAATGCCCTGACTGCAGGAAGAGCTTTGTCCAGCTTCATCCTCTATTGGAGGACCCATGTTGGGAAGAGATCTGGTGACCCATGTTCCCTGTGATCCATGCTGGGAAGACACCTGTTCCTTTTCCTGCCCCTGGCAATGACATGATGCGGGGTCAAATGACGTGAGGGTTTGGCCATTGTGTTGCAATTACATTCACTCTCACACTGATGTCATTGCCAGGGGCAGGAAAGGGACTGTTTTTTTTCCCCAAGGAGAAGGGCATCCTTTCCAGGAAGGAAGAAATACATGTCTGGGAAGAGACAGTCGGTGGTGATGTACTTTTCCCTGTAAATGGTTTTTCTTACGATTTCTGTGTTCAATATTGTTTCTGTTCCTGTTCAATATTGTTTCTGTTCCTGTTTGTTCCTTATCACATTGCTGTTATCAATAAATTGTTCTTAGCTCAGGATCTTTGTCTTTTGTGCTTTCCATGGGAGGCAGGAGGGCAGCAAGCTGCACTGCAGTATTACTTGGAGCAGGAAATTGGGGAGTCCCATTCCTAAACCTGGGCCCATGGAAACCAGGATTGCGAGCTGGTCCCAGCCTTGGTGGCCATGGCAACAGCCTTGGCAGTGGCTCCCTGGCTGGGGCTGTGGGAACCTCTTCACTCTGGTGCCCAGGGACAGGACTGGAGGGAACGGCTGCAGCTGAGTCGGGGCAGCCTTAACTTGGATCTCAGGAAAAGGTTTTTCCCCAGAGGCTGCTGGGGCACTGCCCAGGCTCCCCAGGGAAAGGTCACAGCTCCAGGGCTCTCTGCACTCCAGCAGCATTTGGACACCACTGTTAGGCCCAGGCTGGCATTGTTGGGGTGTCCTGTGCAGGGCCAGCAGTTGGATTCGAGGATCCTGATGTATTCCACCCAGCTCAGCCAAAAATTCTGTGGTTCTGGGATCCCATGACCCTGGGAATGGGAGTGCAAATGGTTGCCATGGCAACAGACTCTGGCTCCAGGCCTGAGCTGGTGTCCATGGCAACCACCTCTGCAATGGGGTCTCCATGGAACTGCCCAGGGACTGACCATAGCAACAGCAGCTGGGGATGGTTGCCATGGAAACTGAACAGAGAAACAGGGGCTGAGGTGGATGCCATGGAAACTGACCATAGCAATGGGGGGGTTTGATGATAGTTTCCATTGAAATTGACCACAGAAATGAGGCCTGGTGATGTTTGCCTACTTAGCATCACATTTGTCACACACACTCAGAGGGGTTCCATGAGGACTTTCCAAGAGTCTCCAGGCTCTTCAAGAGCTTGAATATCGCACACTGAGACAGGGGCTCCATGGAGACCTCCCAGGGCTTTCTGGGGACGGTAAGGAACTGAGTAGTCAGAGGCAGTCACAGCCATTCCATGGTGACATCCCAGAGGACCTTGTGCTGCAAAGCCACCGGTCTGTCACAGGCACTCATGAGGGCTCCACGATGATATCCCAGGAGTCCCCAGGCTGCCAAAGAGTCAGGATGTCCCAGACACTCACAGGGGTTTCTGTCACCGGCAGAGTGGGAGCTTCAGGCAAAAGCTTTATTTCTTTATTGGAGAAACTCCTGCTGAATCATGAGGTGGAGAAATGATACCCAGCAGCCGCCCTGAATCCCCCAAAACTCTCCAGGACGTTTAGACTTCTAAAATTCCTTTAAGAGAGGAGCCTCTGAGTGGCTGGATCCAATCCCAACTCCAGACTTTCTCAAAGGTGTAAAAGATTGGACAGGTGGAATTGAACTTCAATTCAATTTGTCCCACAGGATTAGCGATGGAATACCAGATATATTTATAGAAATATAAAGGATCAGTTCATACCGAGTGCTATCCCACAGCACTTACAGGATGGCCAGGGTACCAGACCCAGTCAGCATGGGTTTACAAAGGGTAGATCATGTCTGAGCAACCTGGTCTTCTATGACCAGGTGACCCATTTGGTGGATGCAGGAAGGGCTGTGGATGTTGGCTATTTAGACTTCTACAAGGCCTTTGATACTGTCTCCTACAGCACAGTCCTGGAGAAGCTGGCAGTCCACAGCTTGGACAGGAGCACTCTTTGCTGGGTTAGGAACTGGCTGGATGGCCAGGCCCAGAGAGTGGTGGTGAATGGTGCCGCATCCAGCTGGGGACAGTCACCAGTGGTGTCCCTCAGGGCTCTGTACTGGGACAAGTTCTATTTAATATTTTTATAGATGACATGGATGAGGGCATCAAGTCCATCATTAGTAAATTTGCATTCCCGTCTTTCCCCCTCCCACCCGGCCCTCCTTCGAGGGGCGGTGTTGGGGCGGGGGGGGTCTCTCTCGGCAGGCCGGGCCCGACAGGGGTAGACCCGGCGTCCTGTGCCCGGGGTAGACCTGTTGCGCCCAAGCCCCAGGGTAGACCAGGCGTCCTGCGCCTGGGGTAGACCTGTTGCACCCAAGCCCCGAGGAAGACCTGGCTGCCTGTACCCGGGGTAGACCTGTTGCACCCAAGCCCCTGGGTCGACCTGCACCCGGGGTAGAGACCGGGCGTCCTGCCGCCAGGGTAGACCTGTTGCACCCAAGCCCCGGGCTAGACCTGTTGTCCCGGTGCCGGAAGTCTCCTCCGGCCCCCGGCTTTAACGCGTGTGCCTGCGCCGGGCTAGCCCTGTCGTCCTCCTCCGGCCCCGGCCTCCGGCTGCTCGGCCGGCGGGGCAGACCTGTTCCTCTGGAGCCCGGGTAGACCTGTTGTCCCACGCACGACCGACCCTCCGGCCGCCGGGCGCCGGGCTAGAGAGGGAAGGAGCCGGCCGGTAGGAGCCGGCGGCGCTCCCGCCTCCTCCTTTGTGCCCAAAGCCACGGCAGCCCGGCTCCTGCCTCCCTTTCTGCGTCCCTCGCTTCCTTCGGCTGTCCTGCCCCGGGCTGGGACAGGGCCGGGCCCGGCCGGAGCGCCAAGGAAGGAAGGCCGTCAAAGCAGAAGGCTGGGCGAGAGCCGAAGAGAAGGCTTCTCGGAAAAGGGGCTGCCTCTGCCGCGGGCTCTGGCCCTGCCGGCCGAAGGCCCCGCCTGCCTCGGTGTTGGGCGGCTCCCGGCCCTACCGCCGCTGCAGACGTGCCAAGCGGCCGAGCAGAGAGCGGGCGGGGGACTTGAGGGTAAAGGCTGCGGGCGGCGCCGGGGAGTCTGACGGGGCAGGGCGGGGCGCCCCCAACCGCCGATGGGCGGGCGGCTGCCACAGACAGGGCAGGGGCAGGGGGCAGGGACGGGGAGAGAGGCCACGCCAGAGTGCGTGCAGGAGCGGCGGGACGGGAGTGGGGGGGGGATGCTCTGAGGGGGTGGAGTCGGATTGTGAGTGTGCGGAGCGGGCGTGTGTGTCCCTGTCTCTCTCTCTGTACCTCTCTCTCTTTCTCTCTGTGAGCGAGGGCCGAGGGCCGGCGTCTCCGTGCTGGCGCTGGGCACCTCGACACCGAGCCCCCGCAGCCCTCCCCAGTCCCCTGCCGAGGGCCGAAGGGCTCTGCGGACCGTGAAAGAAGCAGCCCAGGACCGGCCCAGAAGCGACCGCCCGAGTCGCATCGGGGGCTGCCGCTGACGCGCTTCCCTTGCACGCTGGCCCCGCTGAGATGCTGTGGCCCCGTGGCCCCGGGGGCAGACCTCGTGTTCCGGGCGCTGGAGTAGACCTGTATTCCCGGCC